>NC_091216.1:13215433-13465433 GCF_040958095.1 Procambarus clarkii | reverse complement strand
AATTGTTTATTAACATCAATTATATTTGTCGATATTTAAATAAAATCTTTTTGTCGTTTCTATATTTTCTTTTGTTTCGTTCATAAAAAACTTTATTTTTTTGTTTACAATCATAGTTTTACGATCGTGTAAATTCTGTTCTCTTTGTAAACACAAATTTTCACCCCCACAAAAAATGGTACATTGTCTGCCTCTGGCACGCTCAAGTGTCTCTGAATTTCACGTTATTTCTTTTTTCAGCAGTAAGAGTTATCGCTTTGAAAAATAATCGTACGAAATATAACGTTCAAAATTAGCCTGTCGCGCATGTGTGTGTGTGTGTGTGTGTGTGTGTGTGTGTGTGTGTGTGTGTGTGTGTGTGTGTGTGTGTGTGCGCGCGTGTGTATGTGTGTGTGTACTCACCTAGTTGTACTCACCTAGTTGTGTTTGCGGGGGTTGAGCTCTGGCTCTTTGGTCCCGCCTCTCAACCGTCAATCAACAGGTGTACAGATTCATGAGCCTATTGGGCTCTGTCATATCTACACTTGAAACTGTGTATGGAGTCAGCCTCCACCACATCACTTCCTAATGCATTCCATTTGTCAACCACTCTGACACTAAAAAAGTTCTTTCTAATATCTCTGTGGCTCATTTGGGCACTCAGTTTCCACCTGTGTCCCCTTGTGCGTGTTCCCCTTGTGTTAAATAGACTGTCTTTATCTACCCTATCAATCCCCTTCAGAATCTTGAATGTGGTGATCATGTCCCCCCTAACTCTTCTGTCTTCCAGCGAAGTGAGGTTTAATTCCCGTAGTCTCTCCTCGTAGCTCATACCTCTCAGCTCGGGTACTAGTCTGGTGGCAAACCTTTGAACCTTTTCCAGTTTACTCTTATCCTTGACTAGATATGGACTCCATGCTGGGGCTGCATACTCCAGGATTGGCCTGACATATGTGGTATACAAAGTTCTGAATGATTCTTTACACAAGTTTCTGAATGCCGTTCGTATGTTGGCCAGCCTGGCATATGCCGCTGATGGTATCCGCTTGATATGTGCTGCAGGAGACAGGTCTGGCGTGATATCAACCCCCAAGTCTTTTTCCTTCTCTGACTCCTGAAGAATTTCCTCTCCCAGATGATACCTTGTATCTGGCCTCCTGCTCCCTACACCTATCTTCATTACATTACATTTGGTTGGGTTAAACTCTAACAACCATTTGTTCGACCATTCCTTCAGCTTGTCTAGGTCTTCTTGAAGCCTCAAACAGTCCTCTTCTGTTTTAATCCTTCTCATAATTTTAGCATCGTCCGCAAACATTGAGAGAAATGAATCGATACCCTCCGGGAGATCATTTACATATATCAGAAACAAGATAGGACCGAGTACAGAGCCCTGTGGGACTCCACTAGTGACTTCACGCCAATCGGAGGTCTCACCCCTCACCGTAACTCTCTGCTTCCTAATGCTTAGATACTCCCTTATCCACTGGAGCACCTTACCAGCTACACCTGCCTGTCTCTCCAGCTTATGTACCAGCCTCTTATGCGGTACTGTGTCAAAGGCTTTCCGACAATCCAAGAAAATGCAGTCCGCCCAGCCCTCTCTTTCTTGCTTAATCTGTGTCACCTGATCGTAGAATTCTATCAAGCCTGTAAGGCAAGATTTACCCTCCCTGAGTCCATGTTGGCGATTTGTCACGAAGTCCCTTCTCTCCAGATGTGTTACCAGGTTTTTTCTCACGATCTTCTCCATCACCTTGCATGGTATACAAGTCAAGGACACTGGCCTGTAGTTCAGTGCCTCTTGTCTGTCGCCCTTTTTGTATATTGGGACCACATTCGCCGTCTTCCATATTTCTGGTAGGTCTCCCGTCTCTAGTGACTTACTATACACTATGGAGAGTGGCAGGCAAAGTGCCTCTGCACACTCTTTCAGTACCCATGGTGAGATCCCATCTGGACCAACAGCCTTTCTAACATCCAGATCCAGCAGGTGTCTCTTGACCTCCTCTCTCGTAATTTCGAACTCCTCCAAGGCCGCCTGGTTTACCTCCCTTTCTCCTAGCACAGTGACCTCACCCTGTTCTATTGTGAAGACCTCCTGGAACCTCTTGTTGAGTTCCTCACACACCTCTCTGTCATTCTCTGTATACCTGTCCTCGCCTGTTCTAAGTTTCAATACCTGTTCTTTCACTGTTGTTTTCCTTCTGATGTGACTGTGGAGTAGCTTTGGTTCGGTCTTGGCTTTGTTTGCTATATCATTTTCAAAATTTTTCTCTGCTTCTCTTCTCACCCTGACGTACTCATTCCTGGTTCTCTGGTATCTCTCTCTGCTTTCTGGTGTTCTGTTATTCCGGAAGTTCCTCCACGCCTTTTTGTTCAGTTTCTTCGCTTCCATACATGCCCTATTATACCATGGATTCTTCTGTTGCTTCTCGGATTTTTCCCTTTGGGCCGGGATGAACCTGTTTACTGCCTCCTGACACTTTTGGGTAACATAGTCCATCATACCCTGTACAGACTTATCTCTGAGGTCTGTGTCCCAAGGTATTTCACTTAGGAAACTTCTCATCTGTTCATAATTCCCCTTTCGGTATGCCAGCCTTTTGATTCCTAGTTCTTTTTGTGTGTGTGCGTGTGTGTGTGTGTGTGTGATGAAGTGTACGTATATATGATAAAATGTGAAAGTGTATGACAATATGTGTGTATATACTCTCCTAGTTGTGCTTGCGGGGGTTGAGCTTCGGTTCTTTGGTCCCGCCTCTCAACTGTTATTCAACTAGTGTACAGGTTCCTGAGCCTACTGGGCTCTTATCATATCTACACTTGAAACCGTGTATAGAGAACGTGTATGTATATATGTGTGTGTGTGTGAATCTGACACGATATGCGTGTGCGTGCGTGTGTGTTTTTACTATTTGTGCCTGCAGGATCTAGCTATTAGCTCTTGGACCCCGCCTTTCTAACCGTCGATTAATTGCCTAATATAGTAACTCCGGACCTCCCGTGACGAGGATTCGAACCTGCGTCCGAGAGCATCCCAGATGCTGCCTTAATCGACTGAGCTACGACATCTACTACACATAATTCTCTCTCACACTCGCAGGAAGCAGCGACTTTGTATATCTTCCGTTAAGAGAGAGAAGGCCTGTTTGTCTTTCAGTCCTAGGCCAGATGCTTGGGGCTAGCTCCACGTAATTTTGTAGGGGGAATGGTCTAGGGTTCGGGACGGACATAGGCTGGTCGGGGGTCGCGAGAATTCAAGAGGAAACAGCGTGCCAAGGTCTCGTGCTGACCCCCCCCCCCCCTCACAGAGACTTTTGGCACTGCCCGCCGGCTACTGAGAGTAGCCGGTGATGGAAATCATTGAGGTAGGAAGAGTGAGGTGAGGGAGGGAGGGAGGGAGGGAGAGTGAGGTGGAAGGGAGGGAGAGTGAGGTGAGAGGGGTGGAGAGTGAGGGAAAGTAGTGAGGTGGAAGGGAGAGTTTAGAAAGCGAGAAAATGGGATGAAGGGTAGATTTAGGGAGAGGAAGGGAGGAAGTAGAGAACGATGATGGGAGAGAGTTAGAGTGAGTTAGACATAGTCCCTCTACCTATGTATCTACACTCTACCGTCCATTCAGACTATTTACCATACAAGGAGTGCAACTTGCCTCTTCAGCAGTATGAATTGCTGTTAACAAGTAACAACTGCAAGTATTGAAAGCGGTAAGTTAAGAATCTTTAAGTCTGAGTCTTTAGTAAGTAATGGACGGTTGACGGCTGACAGTTAAGGTCCCAGCTGGCCAGCACAGGCTCGTAAATACTCCGTCCTGCTCTCCCTAGAATCTCTGGTGAAACCAAAAAAATAAACTATGTACAACTGCTCTGATATTTAAAGGGGGACCAGGAGCTAAGCCCCACCTACCAAGAGAGAGCCTCTAGCTATCTTCCTACTACACCTAAACAGCGGAAGATCATGCCGGGCAGGGCCGGGCTTGGGGAGTAGAACAACTCCCAGAACCCCATCAACCAGGTATCTAACGGCTTGTTTGATGGAAAGTACGTAGCCGCCCGTCTGCAACATTAGCTTAGCATTAGGCCAGGTCACCAGACCCGACCTGACCTCTACCACGCCTGTGACTGAAGGTTTGACCTGTGAAGTGCTAAGGACCTGACTCCACCACCATCATCCTGTGTGAACTGACTCCTCTTGTTTAAGATTCAGCTACTGGGAACAAAAAGTTCCAAGTAGCACGGGCTATGGTGAGCCCGTAGTGGACTGACCTGGCACAGGAGCGGTGCTGTAACTGTAACTCTTCTTGTATTAGTAAAATGTTAAACACAGCCTCTTATGGTGTGGCGGCAATACACACCACTTATCACTGATCTCTGGAAACTGAACACAAATTTCCTGCTGTTCCTATTTTGGTCACAGCTTCAGAGGATGGATCAAGCCCCCGCCCCTTGCTCAGGGCCAACCGGTAACTATTGTATTGTTTGAGTATTTCACGCCATATAGGCTCCTCCCTCCAGTGGTCTGACTCATTCACAGTGAGTCAGGTGCAAGGGAAGTCAATTTCGATAATCCCCCTTATGAATGAACGCTAATTGGTTGACAATTACATTATTTTTATAATCAAGAGACAGAGAGAGAGAGAGAGACAGAGAGAGGGAGAGGGAGAGAGAGAGAGAGAGAGAGAGAGAGGGGGAGAGAGAGAGGGGGAGAGAGAGAGGGGGAGAGAGAGAGGGGGAGAGAGAGAGAGAGGGAGAGAGAGAGAGAGAGAGAGAGAGAGAGAGAGAGAGAGAGAGAGAGAGAGAGAGAGAGAGAGAGAGGGAGGGAGATAGAGAGAGAGAGGGAGAGGGAGAGAGAGAGAGAGAGAGAGAGGGGGGGAGAGAGAGAGAGAGAGAGAGAGAGAGAGAGAGAGGGAGAGGGAGAGAGAGAGAGAGAGAGAGAGAGAGAGAGAGAGAGAGAGAGAGAGAGAGAGAGCAAAAACACAGTAATAAAAACATAAAACAAATCGAGAAGTGTGAGAGGGGAGAGTGTTGGGGGGAGGGGGTGTTGGGGGGGAGGGGGAGGGGGGGAGGAGAAGAGAAGGATAGAGTGAGAGAAGAGGGGGGGGGGAAGGGGAGTAGGGAAGAGAGAAAGCACACTGAAGCATTGTATCATGAACCCAGTCGTGTAGGGGTGGGTCAGGGTGCCGGGTGCGAGCATGAAACACCGGACCATCTCATTGGTAATGTTAAAATACCTGAAATCCTTTTGCACAGGTTTGTAACCCGTTGACATTGTAACTATAAGGTGTGCAAGTTAAATGGGGTTGTTAATGTTAAAGTCTCGACTGAGGTCTAATTATGACATTTTGAGCCCTTGGTAACCATTTTGTTTTTGTTTTGGCTACCGCTCATAGGATGAGTATGGGGTGCATAATAAACTACCGCTCATAGGATGAGTATGGGGAGCATAATAAACTACCGCTCATAGGATGAGTATGGGGAGCATAATAAACTACCGCTCATAGGATGAGTATGGGGTGCATAATAAACTACCGCTCATAGGATGAGTATGGGGAGCATAATAAACTACCGCTCATAGGATGAGTATGGGGTGCATAATAAACTACCGCTCATAGGATGAGTATGGGGAGCATAATAAACTACCGCTCTCAGGATGAGTATGGGGTGCATAATAAACTACCGCTCATAGGATGAGTATGGGGAGCATAATAAACTACCGCTCATAGGATGAGTATGGGGTGCATAATAAACTACCGCTCATAGGATGAGTATGGGGTGCATAATAAACTACCGCTCATAGGATGAGTATGGGGAGCATAATAAACTACCGCTCATAGGATGAGTATGGGGTGCATAATAAACTACCGCTCATAGGATGAGTATGGGGTGCATAATAAACTACCGCTCATAGGATGAGTATGGGGTGCATAATAAACTACCGCTCACAGGATGAGTATGGGGTGCATAATAAACTACCGCTCATAGGATGAGTATGGGGTGCATAATAAACTACCGCTCACAGGATGAGTATGGGGTGCATAATAAACTACCGCTCATAGGATGAGTATGGGGTGCATAATAAACTACCGCTCACAGGATGAGTATGGGGAGCACAATAAACTACCGCTCACAGGATGAGTATGGGGTGCATAATAAACTACCGCTCATAGGATGAGTATGGGGAGCATAATAAACTACCGCTCATAGGATGAGTATGGGGAGCATAATAAACTACCGCTCACAGGATGAGTATGGGGTGCATAATAAACTACCGCTCATAGGATGAGTATGGGGAGCATAATAAACTACCGCTCATAGGATGAGTATGGGGTGCATAATAAACTACCGCTGACAGGATGAGTATGGGGAGCACAATAAACTATCACTCATAGGATGAGTATGGGGAGCACAATAAACTATCACTCATAGGATGAGTATGGGGAGCACAATAAACTACCGCTCACAGGATGAGTATGGGGTGCATAATAAACTAGCCTTCGTTTAAACTTAATGTCCGTAAATGGTCATGATATCATTGATGGGCACAGTGACGACAATGATGATAGTGTGTAGTGAAGATACGGGCTCTGCCAAGTCAGTCCTGCTTGATTGGGTTCTGGGAGCTCTTCTACTCCCCGAGCCCGGCCCGAGGCCAGGCTTGACTTGTGAGAGATGGTCCACCAGGCTGTTGCTTGGAGCGGCCCGCAGGCCCATATACTAACCACAGCTCGGTTGGTTCGGCACTTGAAGAAAACTATTTAGTTTTCTCTTGAAGATGTCCACGGTTGTTCCGGCAATATTTCTTATAGTCGCTGGGAGGACGTTGAACAGCCGCGGACCTCTGATGTTTATACAGTGTTCTCTCTGATTGTGCCTATGGCACCTCTGCTCTTCACTGGTTCTATTCTGCATTTTCATCCATATCGTTCACTCCAGTATGTTGTTATTTTACTGTGTAGATTTGGGACCTGGCCCTCCAGTATCTTCTATGTGTATATTATTTGGTATCTCTCTCTCGTCTTCTTTCTAGTAAGTACATTTGGAGAACTTTGAGACGATCCCAATAATTTAGGTGCTTTATCTCGTCTATGCGTGCCGTATATGTTCTCTGTATTCCCTCTATTTCAGCAATCTCTCCTGCTCTGAAGGGGGAAGTGAGTACTGAGCAGTACTCAAGACGGGACAACACAAGTGACTTGAAGAGTACAACCATTGTGATGGGATCCCTGGATTTGAAAGTTCTCGTAATCCATCCTATCATTTTTCTGGCTGACGCAATATTTGCTTGGTTATGCTCCCTAAACGTTAGGTCGTCAGACATTATTATTTGCAGATCTTGAACCTGTTGCTTTCTTACTATGGGCAGATTTGGTTGTGTTTTGTACCTTGTATTATGTTTCAGGTCATCATTTTTACCGTACCTGAGTACCTGGAATTTATCACTGTTAATCATCATGTTATTTTCTGCTGCCCAGTCGAAAACTTTATTAATATCTTCTTGTCATTTTTCAATGTCTTCAACAGAGGTAATTTTCATGCTGATTTTTGTGTCATCTGCAAAGGATAATACGAAACTGTGACTTGTATTTTTGTCTATATCTGATACGAGAATAAGGAAAAGCAGCGGTGCAAGGACTGTACCTTGAGGTACAGAGCTTTTAACTGCATTTGGACTCGATTTTATTTGACTAACTGTTACTCTCTGTGTTCTGTTCGACAGGAAACTGAGTATCCAGCGTCCTACTTTACCAGTTAGTCCCATTGACCTCATTTTGTGTGCTATCACTTCATGGTCACATTTGTCGAATACCTTTAGAAAGTCTGTGTATACTACATCTGCATTTTGGGCCCTATGCCTCTGTGTGGCACACTGAACATTACTCTGCGAATGATTGTACCAGGAAGTGTTATGTTGTTATCACGTCATAGAGCGCCCGCTCTTCTGGTGGGAACTTTAAGACATTATCCGCCGTCATCAGCGCCCGTTACTCACTCTTAATGCTGGGGGGAATATTTAGGTCATCCCCCCCCCCCCCCCCCCCCGCTACTGCTCTCACCTGACCATCTTCTTTACCATCCCTCTCCCTTCCTCCCTTCTCTCTCTCTCTCTCACCCCCCTCTCCCTCTCTCTCTCTCTCTCTTTCTCTCTCTCTCTGTCTCTCTCTCTCTCTCTCTCTCTCTCTCTCTCTCTCTCTCTCTCTCTCTCTCTCTCTCTCTCTCTCTCTCTCTCTCTCTGTCTCTCTGTCTCTCTGTCTGTCTCTCTCTCTCTCTCTCTCTCTCTCTCTCTCTCTCTCTCTCTCTCTCTCTCTCTCTCTCTCTCTCTCTCTCTCTCTCTCTCTCTCTCTCTCTCTCTATCTCTCTCTCTCTCTCTCTCTATCTCTCTCTCTCTCTGTGTCTCTCTCTCTCTCTCTCTCTCTCTCTCTCTCTCTCTCTCTCTCTCTCTCTCTCTCTCTCTCTCTCTCTCTCTCTCTCTCTCTCTCTCCCCCTCCCCCTCCCTCCCTCCCTCCCTCCCCTCCCTCCCCTCCCCTCCCCTCCCTCCCCTCCCTCCCCTCCCCTCCCTCCCCTCCCTCCCTCCCCTCCCTCCCCTCCCTCCCTCCCCTCCCTCCCCTCCCTTCCCCTTCTCATTCGCTCCCTGAATAAGATGGAGAACACATTATGTACTGATGATGTCACACAAAGAATGTACCAGCCAGGACCATCACAGTCACTACTGGCCTACAGGACCAAGGCACCAGTTGAATTCACAAATAATTTGGTAACAAAACCAATAGAAAATACAATATAAATAAGCAAAATGATCAGATAATTCACATTCCTAAGATAAAACCAGACGCGATTATCCCATATACGGATGTAGGTACAATACGAGGATTCAAGAGCAACAGCACAGGAATTAGATTTCACATAAAGAGAGAGAATAAATAGTCCTAGGGAAAATAGATTTCCGAAGCCTGCTCGAGGACCGGGCCATGATCGTAAGAGTAAGTCTCGGCAGGAACACACAGCTACACTTAGATAAGGCTCTAGTTCGGCCCCATCTAGAATACTCTCAGGTGTCGCTACACACGTTAAAGAAAACTGAAGATGCAAAAACTACAAGCAGTGTAGTGCACTACACCCACACACCACTAGCAGTACATAAGTACCTGGGAGTTAGACAGCTGCTACTGGCTGTCCGTTATTATGTCATTACTCTCTAGGTGTTCAACCCATTTGGCTTTACCTGTTGTTTCTAGTGTTTTACTGCCACGCTTGTTAATGATACCGGTCCATAATTTAGAGGTTCCTCTCGACTACCATTTTTTCCGACTGGTTTTCGAACAGGAAGATCCTGTGTAACAAGTCTACTTAGTTTTTATTATAGAGCCACAGAGATACTACAGGAAAGAGATAGTTGGGTTGACTGTCTATCTGGACCTAAAAAAAAGCTTTTGACAGAGTCCCACACAAGAGGCTGTTCTGGAAACTGAAACATGCTGGAGGAGTGACAGGGAGACTTCTGACATGGATGAAAAACGTTCTAACAGACAGATGAGGGCAGTAATCAGAGGCAGTGTATCTGACTGTATGAGTGTTACTAGCGGAGTACCCCAGGGGTCAGTTCTTGCACCAGTAATGTTCATCGTCTACATAAACCATCTACCAGAAGGAATATAAAATTATATGAACATGTTTGTGGCTGATGCTAAGATACTGAGGAAGACAGGAGACGCAGACGATTGTAATGCCCTTCAAATTGATCTAGATAAAATGAGTGCTTAGAGCCTCAAGTGACAAATGGAACTCAATGTGAATAAATGCCGTGTTATGGAATGTGGAATAGAACATTGCCCACACACAACTTTCAAGTTATGAAGAAAGGAATTACAGAACTTTAATAAAGAAGGCGACCTAGGGGTGGTTTAGGGTAGTAAGCTGTCGCCAGAGGAACACATACAGAACATTGTGAGAGGAGCGTATGCGTCGCTTTCCAACTTCAGACTTGCTTTTAATTATATGGATGGTGAAATACTAAAGAAACTGTTCATGACTTTTGTGAGACCAAACTGGAATATGCAGCAGTTGTATGGTGCCCAAATCTCAAGAAGCACATTAAGCAACTGGGAAAAGGTGCACGCGGCATGCAACAAACATGGGGCAGTATAAGCACCGTGTTGCTACACCTGCCTCAGTTGGCTCCTGGTACACTAAACCAACGTGAAGTACACCAAGGTAAACCGCAGGTGTTGAAGGTCATGCTGTTGGCGGGAGTTTATTGTCACGGAGAGTGAGTAGACTGAGACTCACCACTTGAAACATGTTAGACTCTAACATGTTCCATTTCATGCTATTTCAATCCAATTTAATCCTCTAACAGTTTGAGGATTGAAGTAGATCAAGTTGCCTGTGTGTCCGGGGATCTACAACACCCATGGGGTAACAGCTGCGACAATAGCAGCGACACTTATATCAACAACAGGTGTTGTGCTAGTGGGGCCTACACCTGCCGCAGTTGCTCTCTGACACGGCTACCATATTGTAGTTTAACTCCCAGACGTCTTCCACCGCTGCGTCGGAGAGCCGTCAAGGAAAACGTCCTCCAGCGTAAGTATAAAGCAAGAGGAACGGACTACAAGAGGACGTCGTTGAGGCAAGCGGCATCAAGAGGAAACACGAGAGCAACAAGAAGAGTGGACTTTATTGCATAAACTGACCAGGAGATGGAAAGGCGGGGCTGGGGAGCTATTGTTCGATCCAGTGAACGCAGCACACCACCACTGTCTCCGTTGGCCTCCTAGCAGGACTTCAAGGGTTCGAAATCCCCCCCCCCCCCTCCCGTCCCTTCGGACCCTTAAAGGGTCAAAGGGTCCGTCTCTCCCACTTCCTGGACAAGGAAGGAAACAGATTATGAGAAGAACTAAAATGAAGGGGAAGGCAAAGGGGGAAGAAGAGAAGGGAAGGAAGAGCAGAAGGCCATTTCTAACCAACCTATTTTTTCTCTATTATATCTACTACATACCTTGGTTACCTTGAGGTTACCTTACCCCTCCCCATCCGACCCGTTGGCGTCGTGAGGGGGCTTGGTGGACGGCTGCCGGAGTGTGATGCTCAGTGGGGCAGTCCTCTGTCCTTTTCTGGCCTTGCACTCCTGCTGCTGTCTTCTCTAATTGTGCCGGATCGCTTTTCCTTTTCCTTATGTTTCGTTTTTCTCCCCCCTCTTCTCCTATCTGCTTGTCATTTCCTGCCGACCTTTTGCTTGTTTTGGTTTATTTCTTTGGACTTCTTCTATTTTGACGCCCGGGTGCTTGAGGAGGCATACTCTTGCACCCGTAGAACTGTACCCAACGTCTCGAGCGAGGGGGAACCTTTTATTGTCAATCCCCCTTTCGTCGCTGAACCCGATCACGACGGACTGACGGTTCTTAAGGTGGCGTTTGTGGGGTGTATACTCACGACGCACCCCTAAGGGGCTCCGGCATGATCGGCGATAGCTTCCTGTTGGGTGTCCTGCCTCTAATTGTGGCTCCATGGTGGGTATGGGGGCACATTCGTGGATGAATTTATCACTCTTCGTAGTTATGTCGTTGAATGCTTCTGTTTTACCCTCTCGGGCTCGTGGGGTGGGCGACCAAGCCCCCGAGTCGGCCTGTCTTGGAAGACCGGGCTCTGTAGCCTCCGCTATGTTGGGCCCCGACCTTGCTCCTCCTTTGACCATCCTGACTTCTTCCCCCACCTCCCCTCCTTCCTCTGTGGTTGGGTCGAGCCTCCAGCCCCCAGTGGTGACCACTTTGTCCCCTGGTGCGGCTAAGTCTCTCGTTGTGACTACTGCTCCTTTTGTCCCCTCTCTCTCTGGGAGTTCTCATCGCCGTTCGCGCCCCGGCCGCACTCGCTCGATTCCTTCCCGTACTGACGCGTATCGAGCCTTGTTTGGTCCCGCTTCTTGGGCCAAATACTTTGATCTCCTCCCTCTTGATTCTGCGCCTCCTGACGATTTCTCCCTCCATCGGCATCTTGTTGATTCCTTGGATGCGTCCGTTACCTTTAACCCCACCCGTCTAGGTACCCGTGTCGTTGCTGCTCCTTCTCAGGATGCAGCTTCCCGCTTGGCAGCCTTGTCTTGCCTTGGCGAGATCCCTGTTGGGGGTCTCCAAGAACGTTCAGATGAATGCCAGTCTAGGCACTATTCTCCTCCCGCCCCATGTTGCAACCGGTGTTCGGAATCTGCAGGATTGCCACGATGATATTCGGCATATCCTTGATGCCCAAGGCAATTCTGTCCTCCAGGTTGACTTGTTTACTCGTCCCCCTCGTGGTCGTCGCCGTCAACCCCTTCGTGTTGTGAAAATCACCTTTGATGGTAGGACCCTCCCATCCTCTGTCATTCCTGCTGGTGCTAGGTGCTCTGTCCAGGAGTATATCCCTTCTCTTCGGCTTTGTAATAAGTGCTGGAGGTTTGGGCATGGTGCCCTCCGCTGCTCTGGGACTGTCTCTCTCTGTCCTTTGTGTGAGGGCGAAGGTCACTCTAAGTCGGAGTGCACTTCTCCTCAAGCTCGCTGCCTCAACTGCGGTGAGGCCCATCCTACCTTCTCCCGTGCCTGTATCCATTACAAGCTTGAGGCGGCCGTCCTGCTTCCCTTCCTCTTCCTCCATCTATTGGCCCTCCCCGCCGCCTGTCGGTGCAGGCGGATGTCCATCGCTCTCCTACCGGCCGTCGTGTGTGCTCTCGTTCAGCTTCTCCTGTTGAGACACTGGAATCCATTGCCCGGTACGTGGTTGCTGGGACACCGGTCTCTTTAAGTCAGAAGCGTAAGCCTGGCTCCTCTCCTTCCTCCTCCCCGGCAGGTAAGAAGGCTTCGCTTTCTTCCTCAGCCCTTACTTCTGGCTCTGTTGCTCCTTCCCCTCCCATTTCAGTGATTGCACCCCCTGTTCCTGCTATGGAGGTTTCTTTGGCCCCTGCTTCCCTTTCGGTTGCTGCTCTTGCTGAGGTGCGCTCCCCTCTTTCTACTCCCCCTCTTCCTGCTGCTGTCCTTGACTGCTCCTCTCCGTTGTCTCCTCCTCTTCCTCCTCCTCCTCTTCCTCCTCCTCCGGACCCTGCCCGCCCACCTCTGGTCTGCTCTCCCGCTTCCTTCCCTCCGTCTTTGCTCAGTTTATCCATGCCCCCTAACCCTGACTTTGCTGACCCTGATCCCGACCCTGATATTCTTTAACGTACTGTGTTGCTCTTTTGCCTTTGTTTCTTCCTTGTTCTCTGTTGTCCTTTCCCTTCTCGTCGATGTCTATTCTTCAATGGAACGTTGAGGTTATTACGCCAATTTCCTCGAACTCCAACTTCCGATTTCGCGGTTTTCGCCCCTTTGTGTCTGTCTCCAGGAGCCGATGCTTGGTGCTCGTCGTGGTCGTTTTCGTGGCTATTCCTTTCTCCCCCCCCCCCAGCTGTTGCTGGGGCTCCTAATTCTTCTGCTCTCTTAATTCGCACTGATGTTCCCTTTGTTCCTTTACTTTTTCCTTTGCCTCTCCATTGTTCTGCTGCTCGCATCTTTGTGGTGAAATGGTACACAGTTTGTTCCATTTGTCTCCCCCCGAGTGTCCCGCTTTCTCTTCCTGATTTGAAACACCTCTTGGAGTTCTTGCCGGAGCCTATGCTCCTGCTGGGTGACTTCAATTGTCGTCATTCTCTTTGGGGTGATGTTCTGACGAATACCCGGGGTCGCCTTCTTGAGCCGTTTCTCCTCTCTTCTTCCTCTCTTTCTCCTCTCTTCTGAATTCTGGTGAGCCCACTCATTTGGACTCTCGGACTCGCACCCTTTCATGTCTTGATCTTTCTCTCTGCTCTTCTTCTCTTTACTTAGATTTCACGTGGCAGGTTCTTGATGACCTCCATGGCAGTGATCATTTCCCTATCCTTATTTCCTTTTTCTCGTTTTGCCCTTCACTCTCTTTTCCTAGGTGGTGGTTTGCTAAAGCGGACTGGAACCTATTTACCCTCAGTGCTGCTCTCTCTGACCTCTCTGTTCTGCTCTGCCTCTCCCTAGCGCTCTCCTCCTTTTTCATGACACTGTCTTCGACGCTGCCCTCCGCTCTGTTCCTCGCTCTTCCTCTCGGGGTCCACGGAAGTGCGTTCCCTGGTGGAATGCGGACTGTGCTTGGGCTGTCCGCTGTAAGTGTGCAGCCTGGAAGAGGCACCGCTGTCGGCAGACGGCCGATTCTTTTCTTTTCTTTCGGAAAGCGAGTACGGTGGCCCATAGGACCATCCGTACGGCTAAACGTGAATGTTGGGCATCTTATGTCTCCACAATTACGTCCGTAACTCCTCTGCCCCAGATCTGGAAGCGTATCCGCAATAACGCCTTTTCCTCGAGCACTTTTCTTCTCACTCTCGCTCCGTTTCTGTCTTCACCGATGGGTCTAAGTCTGCGGATGGTCTTGGCTACTCTGTTATTTTTCCTGATCGCACTTATATGTGTCGCTTACCTCCGGAGACTAGCATCTTTACAGCGGAGCTTTATGCTATTCTCTATGCTCTTTGTCTCCTGCTTTCTCGTTGTCAGTCTTCCTTTGTAGTTGTTGTTGACTCTCATAGTGCCCTCATGGCTCTCGGGTCCTTTAATCCGGTTCATCCAGTAGTTGTCGAGATCCAGCATTGGCTGTTTCTTGTTCACAGTAAATTTAAGTCGGTTGAGTTTTGTTGGGTTCCCAGCCATATTGCTGTGTCTTTAAATGAGCGTGCGGATGCTGCCGCCAAGGAAGCTGTCCACTCTTGTCCCATCTCTCGTAAAGGTATTCCATATTCCGACTTTTACCCGGTTATCCATTCCTCCGTCCTTACCCGTTGGCAGGCTTCTTGGTCGTCTGTTACTGGTAACAAACTACGTACTCTTAAATGTTGTGTTTCCTTGTGGCCGTCCTCCTACCACCGTAACCGGCGTTGGGAAACGGCTCTGGTGAGGTTGTGTATTGGCCATACTCGCTTAACCCATGGTCACTTGATGGAGCACCGCCATGCTCCTTATTGTCCTAGTTGCATTGTCCCTCTTACAGTCGTGCATGTCCTTCTTGAATGTCCTGACTTCCAGGACGAGCGTGTGTCTTGCTTTCCAACCGCCCCTCACGGTCACCTGTCCCTCGATAGAATTCTTGGTGACTCGGATGCTTTTGATATCGTTCGCCTTATGCGTTTTTGTTCCCGTATTGGCATCCTTGGTGATATTTAGCGCCCTCTGATTATTCTGCACATTTGATGGTGCTACATAGCCTTCCCGGTTTGGTGCCTTCTTTTGATAATTACTTACTTATTTGAGGTTACCTTTAGGTGCTTTCGGGGCTTAACGTCCCCGCGGCCCGGTCGTCGACCAGGCCTCCTGGTTGCTGGAGTGGTCAACCAGGCTGTTGGACGCGGCTGCTCGCAGCCTGACGTATGAATCACAGCCTGGTTGATCAGGTGTTCTTTGGAGGTGCTTATCCAGTTCTCTCTTGAACACTGTGAGGGGTCGGCCAGTTATGCCCCTTATGTGTAGTGGAAGCATGTTGAACAGTCTCGGGCCTCTGATGTTGATAGTTCTCTCTCAGAGTACCTGTTGCACCTCTGTTCTTCAACAGGGGTATTCTGCACATCCTGCCATGCCTTCTGGTCTCATGTGCTGTTATTTCTGTGTGTAGGTTTGGGACCAGCCTCTCAATTATTTTAAATGTGTAAATCATTATGTATCTCTCCTGCCTGTGCTCAAGAGAATGTAGATTTTCGGCTCTTTAGTCGGTCCCAGTAGTTTAGATGTTTTACTGAGTGGATTTAGCAGTAAAGGATCTCTGCACGCTCTCCACGTCAGCAATTTCTCCAGCTTTGAAAGGGGCTGTCATAGTGCAGCAGTACTCCACTCTAGAGAGCACAACCGTCTTAAAGAGTATCATCGGTATAGCATATCTAGTGTGAAAGGTTCTTGTTATCCAACCTGTCATTTTTCTTGCAGTTGTGACGGCTACTTTATTGTGTTCTTTTCAGGTAAGGTCTTCCGACATCAGTACACCCAGGTCCTTTACATTGCCTTTTCGTTCTATGTTATGATTTAACTGCATTTTGTACATGGTTTCCGGTTTTATATTTTATTTTTTTAACGTAGCGCATGAGCTGGAACTTATCCTCGTTTAAACACCATATTATTTTCTGAAGCCCATAGAAAAACCTGATTTACATCTGATTGGAGGTTTGCCGTGTCCTCTATGTTGTCTATTCTCATAAAAATCCTAGTGTCATCTGCAAAGGATGATACAGTACTATAGGGTGTATCCTTGTCTATGTCCGATATGAGGATGAGAAAAAGTACTGGAGCAAGCACAGTACCCTGGGGGACTGAGCTCTTCACGGTTGATGGACCGGATTTTATTTTGTTAACTATTACACATTGGGTTCTGTTAGTCATGAAATTATAGATCCATCTGCCTATTTTTTCCGGTAATTCCTTTTGAACGCATTTTATGTGCAATAATACCATGGTCACATTTGTCGAAGGCTTTTGTGAAATCTGTGTAAATTACATCAGCGTTTTGTTTGTCTTCCATAGCATCTAATGCCATATCATAGTGGTCCAGCAACTGCGACAGGCAAGAGCGCCCTGTTCTGATAACCATGTTGTCCGGGGTTATGGAGATGTTGTGATTCCATGTATTTTGTGATCTTACTTCTTAGCACTCAAAGATTTTGTGTGTGATGTTAGTGCTATCGGTCTGTAGTTTTTTGCCTATACCTTATTTCCTCCTTTATGGAGTGGTGCTATCTCTGCTGATTTTAGTATGTCAGGGATAACGCCAGTATCTAGGCTTTGTCTCCACAGAATGTGAAGGGCCTGCGATAGTGTTTTTTTTTTTTTACAGTTCTTGATGAATATAGAGTTCCAAGAATCCGGGCCTGGTACAGAGTGCATAGGCATACAGTTTATGGCTTCTTTAAAATCCAGTGGGGATAGGGTGACGTCTGATATATGATTTGATGTTGGTAACACATCCATGAAAAATTAATTTGGGTTATCAATCTTTAGTGTGTTTTGTGGCTCGCTGAAGACAAAGTCGTATTGATTCCTCAGTAACTCGCTCATTTCTTTGTTGTCATCGGTGAAAGTTCCATCTCCCTTTCGCAGGGGCCCGATACTAGATGTGGTTTTGTATCTTGATTTTGCATAGGAGAAAAAATATTTCGGATTTCTCTCTATTTCACTGATGGCCTTTTGCTCTTTTCGCCTCTCCTGGGTTTTGTATGATTCTTGTAGCTTGAGTTCAATTGTTTCTATTTCTCTACCTAACCTTCTTCGCCGTTCTTGAGATAGGGTGCGACTCTCAAGTTGTTCCGCGATTCGTTTACTTCGCATATAGAGGGAACGACGTTCCCGTTCCAATCTGCATCTCTTTCTCTTTTTTCTTAGGGGTATGCGGTTTGAGCATATTTCTAGTGCTACTGATCTTATTTTTTCCAGGCACTGGTTCAGGTTTGCATTTCCTAGCTGTTCTTCCCAGTTTATTTCTGTGAAATCCTGGTTTATTTGCTCCCAGTTTATCCGTTTATTATTGAAGTTGAATTTGCAGAAATCTCCTCCACCGGGAATTTATCTTTATCTTACCACCATATCTTTATCTTTAATACGCACACACACATGCACCCACACCCCAGGAAGCAGCCCGTAACAAGTGTCTAACTCCCAGGTACCAATTTACTGCCAGATGAACAGGGTGTTATGAGGGTGAAAGAAACTCAGCCCATTTACAACCTTTATTCCAACCTAAATCTACCGAAAATAACATGTTGTTTATATTCTGTATGACGTCAGTCTGACGTAATCAGGTAGAATCCTGGGAACTTTTTGGATACAACTATTATAAACTCCATCCTCCTGGGGCCTGGTGTATGGTGGTCAACTGGCTCACCCACAGGGCCTCGTTGCCTCACAATTGTCCCTGCTGCTGCTGCTGCTGCTGCTGCTGCTGCTGATGCTGCTGCTGCTGCTGGGGAGGAGAGTCATCTGCTTACCTCTGAAGTCTTCTCAGTGTCATTCATTCATTGGAACTGTGCAAGGTGTCAGCCGAGTCCTTGAAAGATGCAGCACACGCATCAGAGGTGTTGTGACAGGAAGGAGAAGGGAGAGAGGGTGGGACCCCCCTCCTCTCTCTCTCTCTCTCTCTCTCTCTCTCTCTCTCTCTCTCGAGAGAGAGAGAGAGAGAGAGAGAGAGAGAGAGAGAGAGAGAGAGAGAGAGAGAGAGAGAGAGAGAGAGAGAGAGAGAGAGAGAGAGAGAGGGAGAGGGGGGGGGGGGAGAGATCCTTCTCTCCGGAACAGACAATAAATACTAACGGCTGGGGTAGTCGACGCTAACAACCGTATCAGCGTCCCTGTAACAACGTAGCGTAACAGAGGTGGGGGGGGGGGGGGTGGACGACCGTTACCGGTGCTAGGCGTCACGCACACGCACGTCACACATCTTACGACAGGCGGTGAGAGACGAGAGGAGGACTACCTTGAGGTGCTTCCGGGGCTTAGTGTCCCCGCGGCCCGGTCGTCGACCAGGCCTCCTGGTTGCTGGACTGATCAACCAGGCTGTTAGACGCGGCTGCTCGCAGCCTGACGTATGAGTCACAGCCTGGTTGATCAGGTATCCTTTGGAGGTGCTTATCCAGTTCTCTCTTGAACACTGTGAGGGGTTTGCCAGTTATGCCCCTTATGTGTAGTGGAAGCGTGTTGAACAGTCTCGGGCCTCTGATGTTGATAGAGTTCTCTCTCAGAGTACCTGTTGCACCTCTGCTTTTCAACGGGGGTATTCTGCACATCCTGCCATGTCTTCTGGTCTCATGTGGTGTTATTTCTGTGTGCAGGTTTGGGACCAGCCCCTCAATTATTTTCCACGTGTAAATTATTATGTATCTCTCCCGCCTGCGCTCAAGGGAGTACAGATTTAGGCTCTTTAGTCGGTCCCAGTAATTTAGATGTTTTACTGAGTGGATTCTAGCAGTAAAGGATCTCTGCACGCTCTCTAGGTCAGCAGCTTTGAAAGGGGCTGTCATTGTGCAGCAGTACTCCACTCTAGATAGCACAAGCGTTTTGAAAAGTATCATCATCGGTATAGCATCTCTAGTGTGAAAGTTCTTGTTATCCAACCTGTCATTTTTCTTGCAGTTGTGACGGCTACTTTATTGTGTTCTTTAAAGGTAAGGTCTTCCGACATGAGTACACCCAGGTCCTTTACATTGCCTTTTCGTTCTATGTTATGATTTGCCTGCGTTTTGTACGTGGTTCCTGTTTTTATGTTTTCAATTTTTCCGTAGCGCATGAGCTGAAACTTATCCTCGTTGAATACCATATTATTTTCTGTAGCCCATAGAAAGACCTGATCAACATCTGATTGGAGGTTTGCCGTGTCCTCTATGTTGCCAACTCTCATGAAAATCCTAGTGTCATCTGCAAAGGATGATACAGTGCTATAGGTATAGGACTCCTGCACTTAACACAATGTGGATCACCAGCCGTTCACAATGAAATTATTTGATTGTGCTCACCAAGTTGTGTTTGCGGGGGTTGAGCTCTGGCTCTTTGGTCCCGCCTCTCAACTGTCAATCAACAGGAGTACAGGTTCCTGAGCCTACTGGGCTCTATCATATCTACACTTGAAACTGTGTATGGAGTCAGCCTCCACCACATCACTGCCTAGTGCATTCCATTTGCTCTCTATCCTGAGGTTATTGTGGTGGCCAGTTGAAGAGTGGAACAGTGGAAGCGTGTGAGGAGGAAGAGGAGGAAAGGAACGGGATGTGACAGAAGGGTGGTGCTTCCCGTACGCCAGACGCCGCCCGTCACCTGACCGTCACCTGACTGTCAAGGGTTGTCAACTGCGCCGCCCCAGATGACGGCACAGATGACGGCCTTCGTTCTCTCTCACCTCTCTGTTGACATCCTTGCAAAGGCAGCCTGTAGAAAACCAGTGGTAGAAATTGATATGGGTGTTTCATTAGCAGTGACAAAGAGAATACTTAAACAAATATCTAATGAAAATCTCACTGGACTAACAAATTCACAAAGATCTGTATCTGGCATCTCTCTCAAAAATTCAAATGTCGAATACACCATGTGTGTCAACTTTGTGAAAGTGTCGAATACACCATGTGTGTCAACTTTGTGAAAGTGTCGAATACACCATGTGTGTCAACTTTGTGAAAGTGTCGAATACACCATGTGTGTCAACTTTGTGAAAGTGTCCAATACACCAGGTGTCAACTTTGTGAAAGTGTCCAATACACCAGATGTCAACTTTGTGAAAGTGTCAAACACACTATGTGTCAACTTTGTGAAAGTGTCCAATACACCATGTGTCAACTTTGTGAAAGAGAAAACATGCACTCACTTGAACATTATATTGTAGAATGTCCCATATTGACTGACTTTAGCCCTCCTGGGCTGAGGTATGCTGAGCTCTGTAATTACTATATGAATACTGGAACACTTGATGATATATTGGACTTGTACCCAAGATTGACTATGTAACGCATCAGTTATACAATGTGATGTAACTATAACCTGAGTTTTTAAAAGCATCCCAATCACCATCTGTGGTTATGTGCTTAATGACACACTAGTTTCTATAGCAGCTAACTTTCTTACCCCTGTTAGAGTAGGAGACATAAATATGTGTGTGTGTATTCACCTAGTTGTGATTGCGGGGGTTGAGCTTTCGGCCCGCCTCTCAACTGTTAATCAACTGTTACTACCTACTATATATTTTTCTCACCACACACACAGACACACACACACACACACACACACACACAGACACACACACACACACACAGACACACACACACACACACACACACACACACACACACACACACACACAAGCAAACAACACCCAAGCAAATGTAATGTAATGAAGATAGGGGTAGGAAGCAGGAGACCAGATACAAGGTATCACTTGGGAGATGAAATACTTCAAGAGTCCGAGAGAGAGAGAGACCTGGGGGTTGATATCACGCCAGACCTGTCCCCTGAAGCTCATATCAAGAGGATAACATCAGCAGCATATGCCAGGTTGGCTAACATAAGAACGGCCTTTAGAAACTTGTGTAAGGAATCTTTCAGAACATTATATACCACATATGTCAGACCAATCCTGGAGTATGCGGCTCCAGTATGGAGTCCATATCTAGTCACGCATAAGACTAAACTGGAAAAGGTTCAAAGGTTTGCCACCAGACTAGTACCCGAGCTGAGAGGTATGAGCTACGAGGAGAGACTACGAGAATTGAACCTCACTTTGTTGGAAGACAGAAGAGTTAGGAGGGACATGATCACCACATTCAAGATTCTCAAAGGAATCGACAGGGTTGATAAAGACAGGCTGTTTAACACAAGGGACACACGCACTAGGGGACACAGGTGGAAACTGAGTGCCCAAATGAGCCACAGAGATATTAGAAAGAACTTTTTTAGTGTCAGAGTGGTTGACAAATGGAATGCATTAGGAAGTAATGTGGTGGAGGCTGACTCCATACACAGTTTCAAGTGTAGATATGATAGAGCCCAATAGGCTCAGGAACCTGTACACCTGTTGATTGACGGTTGAGAGGCGGGACCAAAGAGCCAGAGCTCAACCCCCGTAAGCACAACAAGGTGAGTTTAACTAGGTGAGTACACACACACACCAGGAAGCAGCCCGTGACAGCTGACTAACTCCCAGATACCTATTTACTGCTCGATAACAGGGGCATCAGGGTGAAAGAAACTCTGGCCATTTGTTTCCTCCAACACTTGGGAGCGAATCAGGAAACTCAGGACTATGAATCTCGAGCGCTATCCACTCAGCTGTCAGGCTCTGTCAAGTATACAAGTAAGTATATTATGTATGTTAGATAAGCATATTAAAAGCACTACAATCACCTTCTGTTGTTGATTGTTCAGTAAATCCCTGAACTATATGTTTAACACATCTCTAACCCTGTCCATGGAGGACAGAAGAAAATGTATATATGCTGGTTAGCATTGTAAATGTCCGGCCACGTCTGTGGTAGAAAACATCACCTCCGGGTTCCCCTCAACCTTAGTGATGGGTATACAACTCCACCTCTGTATACCCACCACTGTATACTCAGGTCATACAACTGGGTATACCACGCCACGTCTGTGTACCTATCACTGTACATTCAGGTCATTCACCTGGGGTATACACACACGTCACACACACACAACACACTTCTCCTTGATGGCACAACTCCCCCCCCCCCCACAACAACAGCGTGGCAACAAAGAACTAGGACAACAGTAATATTGTTTCCTATACAAGTCACAGGTAAGACGGTGCTAAACACGTTGCGAAAAGCTTTTGAAAACTACATAATCACACTATATCAGCGTTGCCATGGAAACGTTGCCATGGAAACCAACATGTGTCGCGTGTGGCAATTATGGAAACATTTCGAACGGATGGGGGAGATATGGATGAGCTGCGGGAGTGTTGCCATGGATATCAATATCGGAAATGGATGCTGAATTTGAATCTTGTGATCTAAGTGGGGATTTATTTTAGGTTCAACTGCGGCAAGTTTAAATCTAATTTAAAACTAATTTATTACCGAACTTGTCCCCAGAGGCCCACATCAAAAGGATATCATCAGCGGCATATGCTAGATTTGCCATCATGAGAACTGCCTTTAGAAACTTGTGTAAGGAATCGTTCATGACCTTGTATACCACTTATGTCAGAGCAATCCTGGAGTATGCAGCTCCAGTCTGGAGTCCATGCCTAGTTAAACACAAGACAAAGTTAGAGAAGATTCAGAGGTATGCGACCAGACTAGTTACAGAACTGAGAGGTATGAGTTACGAGGAAAGGCTATGGGAGCTAAACCTCACGTCCTTGGTAAAAAGAAAAGTAAGGGGAGACATGATCACCACCTACAAAAATTCTCATAAGAATTGACAGGGCAGAGAAAGACAAACTATTTTTCACGGGTGGAACACGGACAAGGTGAGTACAACTAGGTGAGTACACACGTTACTGCGACAAGCTCAAGTCTGTAGAAGGAGAACCTTGGAGAGTAGAAGAATTCCCAGAACTCCATCAAGCACGTAGCAGCCTTATACCAAGAATTGCGAGGGATGGGGTATGAAGAGTGACTGAACGAACTGAACCTGATAACGCTATAAAAAAAAAAGGAGTGGGGCAGGAAGATATGACAGACATAAAACCTAAGGGGGGTTGACAGTAGAAATAGGCGTATTGATCACACAATACCAACAGAAAAAGGGGGGGCATGGGTGGAAGCTGGTAACTCAGATGAGTCATAGAATGAGTTAGAAAGTTTTCATTTAGCGTAAGAGTAGCGGGAAAATGGGAAGACCTAAAGGAGCATGTTGTCGAATCAAACTATATTCATAATTTTAAAACTAGATAATCACTGTACCTGCATACAGGAAATAACACCACATGACAACCTGGAGGCATGGCAGGATGTGCAGAATACCCCCGTTGAAGAGCAGAGGTGCAACAGGTACTCTGAGAGAGAACTATCAACATCAGAGGCCCGAGACTGTTCAACACGCTTCCACTACACATAAGGGGCATAACTGGCCGACCCCTCACAGTGTTCAAGAGAGAACTGGATAAGCACCTCCAAAGGATACCTGATCAACCAGGCTGTGACTCATACGTCAGGCTGTGAGCAGCCGCGTCCAACAGCCTGGTTGACAACTCCAACAACCAGGAGGCCTGGTCAAGAACCGGGCCGCGGGGACGCTAAGCCCCGAAATCATCTCACGGTAACCTCAAGATAGATATGGTAGGGGGAATAGAGCAGGAGTCATTGCTTTAAACAACCGGTGGCTAGAAAGCCGGATCCAAGAGCTAATGCTCGATTCTGTAGGCACAAATAGGAGTACTAATAGGGGAGTACAAACGGGGGAGTACAAACGGGGGAGTACACACGGGGGAGTACACACACACGAGAGGAAGCCGCTGGAGAATACGAGCAGTTCACATTTTGACAGCACTCACTTTTTTTTTTTTTTTACTGGTAGAAGTGAGTCATAGATAATTAAGCTTAAAAGGCAGCTTGAGCCTTGTGCGGAGACGCTGGAGGTGCAGGAGTGACCACTTTCACAGCCGGCTGCTGCTGTTACTGCTGTTATTGTTCTACAGCTGAGGCTGTGGTTTATTTATGAATTTTGCTGTTATTTCTGAAGCTGCCATTGATGATGCAGCTGCTGCTTCTCTTGCGTCCCCATCTTTTACCC
Source organism: Procambarus clarkii (assembly GCF_040958095.1). NCBI lineage: Eukaryota > Metazoa > Arthropoda > Malacostraca > Decapoda > Cambaridae > Procambarus > Procambarus clarkii. Next base: position 13,441,222 of record NC_091216.1, on the reverse strand, counting down.
TGTCTTCTTGCTGGGACACGTGACATGACCAGAAGCGGTGTGGCAGGTAAAGAAGCCGAGCAGGTCAATGCCGACCTCACTACTCCACCCAAGCCATTCCCTCACGAGCCACTCCACTCCAACCACTCCATCCAAGCCACTCCCTCACGAGCAACTCCAAGCCACTTCCTAACCGGCCATTCCCTCACAGGGATCTTGAAGGGGGTACAGATGGAGGTGGCTGAACAATGTATAGAAAAGGTTTCCAGGCTTGGCCAGTACAACAAGGACAGAGATCGACTGATAAAGGTAATGTTAACAAACAAGAACACAAAAGAGGAACTTTTTAGCAAGGAAGAGCAGACTATTCCATGTAACAAAATTCAAAACGATATTCCTTCAGAGGGATATGGAAGGGAGGAGAGAATGAGGGCAGCAGATGCAAGGAAGGAGTGCAGAGAGAGAGAATGGAATCAGAGAACCACGGCCACATACTGTAGAGTCCCAGAGGGGAGTGGAGAACCCTCCACAAGCAGTTCAGCAGCCCCAAAGAGAGGAGCATCACTCCCACCTTCCACTCCCTGCCCCAACCCCTCCCAGCTCCCCTCTATATTCCCACCCAGTCCCCCTCCCCCCTCACTCCCCTCTCCTACATCCCTTGAACCATGCCCCACCTCAGCATCCTCCGAACCCATGTTAAGTACCGCACAGCACATGAACCCCACCCATGCAGCCCAGTCCCTGGTACAACTGCACCAGTGGAACAGCCACCAAGAGTTTGAGTGAGGATGGACAGACGAAAGTGAGCTTCAAAGTGATGTATACAAACATAGATGGGATTACAAATAAGACAAGTGAACTTGGAGAAAGGACATAAGAAGAAAACCTAAATGCAATAGCACTTATAAAAACTAAACTCTCAGGCATCATAACAAATGCAGTGTTTCCACAGGACTACTATATAGGAAAGAGGGAGGGAGGGAAGAGGAGTGGGAGGAGTGGCCCTGCTGATAAGGACGTCACGGAGTTTTGATGAGATAAACATCCCGGGCTGTGAAGACTACAGAGACTACATAGAAGGGGTGCTATGACAATGGGAGGACCAAGGATAGTGGCAGTAGTAATATGTTTGTAGATATGATAGAGTGTAGATATGATAGAGCCCAGTAGGCTCAGGAACCTGTACACCTGTTGATTGACGGTTGAGAGGCGGGACCAAAGAGCCAGAGCTCAACCCCCGCAAGCACAACTAGGTGGGTACAGGCCACTTCACCCAAGCCACTGCCTCACCCACCAGCCTGACCTAATAAAGGGTAAATGTTTCGTTAATCCAGCCGCTAAACTCCCTGTTTAGGAATGAAAATGTTATACAGGACCTGTCCTCAGGCCAGGCTCGTTAAAGCTGCGGCCAACCCCCCCCTACCCCCATCCTCCACCCCCAAAAACGTATTGATCGGTTTTAACGTATTGTTTATTAAAAAGATTGTTATCATTATATATTAGTATTAATATATCTGAAAGTTTTAGGCATAGGTTAGATTAAGTGTTTAGGCACTGGTTGATGATTATTTGTATTTGAAGTACGTGAGTGAAGCATTTACAGCGTTGTGGTTCGAATACTAGTCGTCAGCGAGGCACTGTTTGAGAAATGTTTGAACGTGATCAGTTGTTAGTCAGCCCGTCCTCATAAACAGTGGGCAGGTTACCTTGAGGTGTTTCCGGGGCTTAGCCTCCCCTCGGCCCGGTCGTCGACCAGGCCTCATCGTTGCTGGACTGGTCAACCAGGCTGTTGGACGCGGCTGCTCGCAGCCTGACGTATGATTCACAGCCTGGTTGAACATGTATCCTTTGGAGGTGCTTATCAAAGCACTCACTTGAACACTGTGAGGGCAAAGTCCATTCCATCCACCCGCCAAACCCCCTGTTTATGAATGAAAAAGGGTTTACACACGACTCACAACTGCTGACGTTCGAACACTTCCGGAACAAGTGCTTCACTGACGAATTTTGTTCGAACCACAACGCTGTAAATGCTTCACCCACGTACTACAAATAATCGCCAACAGAACCTAAACAACCAACCTAACCAGTGCCTAAATGTGCACAATGTTCTAATATATAATAATATTAATTTATTTTTGAACAAAATCTTCTTTTGAATGAATAGTATGTTAAAATTTATGAATGCGTCTTTGGGGTAGACCGCTGGATGGAATGGACTTGGTCTGAGGGCGAGTTGAGTATGTTAACCGTTTTTCATTCATAAACACAGGGTATGGCAGTTGGATTAATGAACATTGGGTCTTTGTAGATGAGGATGGGCTGGATGACGGTCTGTTACAGACGACTCACAACTAATGACGTTCCAATATTTCTCGAACAATGCTTTGCCCACGTCCTCTGTTCGAACCACAACACTGTAAATGTTTACCTGGACAGGGTCTTGGGAGTTCTACTCCCCAAGCCCGGCCCGAGGCCAGGCTCGACTTGTGAGAGTTTGGTCCACCAGGCTGTTGCTTGGAGCGGCCGGCAGGCCCACCACAGCCCGGCTGATCCGGAACTTCTCTTACAAAACAGACCAGTTTCCTCTTGAAGATGTCCACGGTTGTTCCGGCAATATTTCTTATGCTCGCTGGGAGGACGTTAATCAGCCGCGGACCTCTGATGTTTATACAGTGTTCTCTGATTGTGCCTATGGCACCTCTGCTCTTCACTGGTTCTATTCTGCATTTTCTTCCATATCGTTCACTCAGTACGTTGTTATTTTACTGTGTAGATTTGGGACCTGGTCCTCCAGTATTTTCCACGTGTATATTATTGGATATCTCTCTCGTCTCCTTTCTAGTGAGTACATTTGGAGAGCTTTGAGACGATCCCAATAATTTAGGTGCTTTATCGCGTCTATGCGTGCCGTATATGTTCTCTGTATTCCCTCTATTTCAACAATCTCTCCTGCTCTGAAGGGGGAAGTGAGTACTGAGCAGTACTCGAGACGGGACAACACAAGTGACTTGAAGAGTACAACCATTGTGATGGGATCCCTGGATTTGAAAGTTCTCGTAATCCATCCTATCATTTTTCTGGCTGACGCAATATTTGCTTGGTTATGCTCCATAAATGTAATAGTGCTTATGACACCATGTATTGTCATTAAATACATTTTGCACTTCCTACCATATCGCTCCCTCTAGTCCGTACAAATTTCACATACCTCTCACCCCCCTGTAGTTACTCGCCCTCTGCTTCACCCTCCAGCAGGGCGATATAGCAGTTCGTACTGCCTTCATTCGATCGTGATGCGATAAATAATTCAGTAGTTCGGGTTCCCTCCCTTCCTCCTTCCCCTCATAAGGTCGCTGCTGCCCCCCCCCCCTGCCCCCTCCCCCCCTCACACACTGCTACACGCATGAGCAGTAGCAGTAGTAGCATGGGGGGGGGGGGCGTGGACTGTAGTACAAGGCCACAGGGTTCCCTAGCGGCCCTAGTCAATACTGGCCGGCCCCACGGTCAATATTCCCTGTAGCCAACACACTTGTAATTGTCAATAATCTATTTCGTAGCACCATACAGTCCTCCGGGTTCTGTAATAGTTCCCTAACTTAATGGGGATAAGTCAGTGGGGTTAAGTTAATGGGGTTAAGTCAGTTGGGCTAATTTGGAAGCAGCAAATTCTTCATTGAATAACATATTTCCTGCAGGTTACTAGACCATCATATAGGCCTATGATTAATGACTCCTTTGGTATGTCAGAAAGTAATAATCGGTCCTTGTCGTAAAGGTGTGTGTGTGTCCTTGCTGTGTGTGTGTCCTTGCTGTGTGTGTGTCCTTGCTGTGTGTGTGTCCTTGCTGTGTGTGTGTCCTTGCTGTGTGTGTGTCCTTGCTGTGTGTGTGTCCTTGCTGTGTGTGTGTGTCCTTGCTGTGTGTGTGTGTCCTTGCTGTGTGTGTGTGTCCTTGCTGTGTGTGTGTCCTTGCTGTGTGTGTGTCCTTGCTGTGTGTGTGTCCTTGCTGTGTGTGTGTCCTTGCTGTGTGTGTGTCCTTGCTGTGTGTGTGTCCTTGCTGTGTGTGTGTCCTTGCTGTGTGTGTGTCCTTGCTGTGTGTGTGTCCTTGCTGTGTGTGTGTCCTTGCTGTGTGTGTGTGTCCTTGCTGTGTGTGTGTGTCCTTGCTGTGTGTGTGTGTCCTTGCTGTGTGTGTGTGTCCTTGCTGTGTGTGTGTGTCCTTGCTGTGTGTGTGTGTCCTTGCTGTGTGTGTGTGTCCTTGCTGTGTGTGTGTGTCCTTGCTGTGTGTGTGTGTCCTTGCTGTGTGTGTGTGTCCTTGCTGTGTGTGTGTGTCCTTGCTGTGTGTGTGTCCTTGCTGTGTGTGTGTCCTTGCTGTGTGTGTGTCCTTGCTGTGTGTGTGTGTCCTTGCTGTGTGTGTGTGTCCTTGCTGTGTGTGTGTGTCCTTGCTGTGTGTGTGTGTCCTTGCTGTGTGTGTGTGTCCTTGCTGTGTGTGTGTGTCCTTGCTGTGTGTGTGTGTCCTTGCTGTGTGTGTGTGTCCTTGCTGTGTGTGTGTGTCCTTGCTGTGTGTGTGTGTCCTTGCTGTGTGTGTGTGTCCTTGCTGTGTGTGTGTGTCCTTGCTGTGTGTGTGTGTCCTTGCTGTGTGTGTGTGTCCTTGCTGTGTGTGTGTGTCCTTGCTGTGTGTGTGTGTCCTTGCTGTGTGTGTGTGTCCTTGCTGTGTGTGTGTGTCCTTGCTGTGTGTGTGTGTCCTTGCTGTGTGTGTGTGTCCTTGCTGTGTGTGTGTGTCCTTGCTATGTGTGTGTGTCCTTGCTGTGTGTGTGTGTCCTTGCTGTGTGTGTGTGTCCTTGCTGTGTGTGTGTCCTTGCTGTGTGTGTGTGTCCTTGCTGTGTGTGTGTGTCCTTGCTGTGTGTGTGTGTCCTTGCTCTGTGTGTGTGTCCTTGCTCTGTGTGTGTGTCCTTGCTGTGTGTGTGTGTCCTTGCTGTGTGTGTGTGTCCTTGCTGTGTGTGTGTGTCCTTGCTGTGTGTGTGTGTCCTTGCTGTGTGTGTGTGTCCTTGCTGTGTGTGTGTGTCCTTGCTGTGTGTGTGTGTCCTTGCTGTGTGTGTGTGTCCTTGCTGTGTGTGTGTGTCCTTGCTGTGTGTGTGTGTCCTCGCTGTGTGTGTGTGTCCTTGCTGTGTGTGTGTGTCCTTGCTGTGTGTGTGTGTCCTTGCTGTGTGTGTGTGTCCTTGCTGTGTGTGTGTGTCCTTGCTGTGTGTGTGTGTCCTTGCTGTGTGTGTGTGTCCTTGCTGTGTGTGTGTGTCCTTGCTGTGTGTGTGTCCTTGCTGTGTGTGTGTGTCCTTGCTGTGTGTGTGTCCTTGCTGTGTGTGTGTGTCCTTGCTGTGTGTGTGTGTCCTTGCTGTGTGTGTGTCCTTGCTGTGTGTGTGTCCTTGCTGTGTGTGGATCCTTGCCATAAGTGCGCGCGCGAGCGCGTGTGTGTGTGTGTGTGTGTGTGTTACCCACGGGTGCCCATGAGGTACTCTAGCCAGCGTAGGGACAGTCCGTCCTATAACAACTAATGCGCCACAGTGTGTAGGATGTGGTGCCCAATAGAGCCATTTCGCTATTCCTCAATCAGCGAGCATAAGAAATATTGCCGGAACAACCGTGGACATCTTCAAGAGAAAACTAGATTGTTTTCTAAAAAGTGCTGGACCAACCAGGCTGTGGTGGGTATGTGGGCCTGCGGGCCGCTCCAAGCAACAGCCTGGTGGACCAAACTCTCACAAGTCAAGCCTGGCCTCGGGCCGGGCTTGGGGAGTAGAATAACTCCCAGAACCCCATCAACCAGGTAACATACATTACAAAAACTAAAAAAAAACAGCAAATGCTCAAAAATCACGTTTTCTATGGTTTGGCTTTGGTTCGTGTCTTTCTGGTTAAGGCAGGATTTTGAACCCAATGAAGAGAACGGGCTGTCTTTTTATTTAACTAGGTATGGACTCCAGGCTGGAGCTGCATACTCCAGAATTGGTCTGACATAAGTGGCATTATGAATGTCCTGAATGATTCCTTACATAAGTTTCTAAAGGCAGTTCTTATGTTGGCCAGTCTAGCATATGCCACTGATGATATCCTGTTGATGTGGGCCTCTGGGGAGAGGTTCAGTGTGATATCAACCCCCAGATCTATATAATTGATTTCTCTCAAACTGAGAAATATATGTGTGTGTGTGTATTTACTATTTGTTTTCCATTTACTATTTGTGTCTGCAGAATCAAGTTATTAGCTCTTGGACCCCGCCTTTCTAACCAATCTATTTTTCCTCTATTATATCTACTACATACATTTCTCACTAACACCCACACCCACACCCGTAGTGGGCATGTGTGTGTGTGGGTGTATTTGAACAATTAGAATAGTTCATATAATTCCTCGCTCTTTCATATCTTGTAAAATTCCAGCCCAGTGTATTGGAAACCATTGCATGCACCAGTTTTACAGTGACTGGAGAACGTTCTCAAAGGTTTCCACTTTCCAATTCCCACCTGTCCGGACCCCATGGCGCCGAGGGCGGGACCTCACATTTACATACAAGTCCCCCATTTACCAGTCTAGGGAGATCGTGGATTGTTTTTGTGTTTAAAGTGGATACATATCTACGCTTCACCAGCGGCTCTTCGGGTTTCGCCAGAGGCATTGACCAGAGAGTCGACGCGTCGTGGATGTAAAGGTTTCACTGGCATTTATGAGGGGGGGGGGGTTGCTGTGTGTCTGGGGTGGTGCTGACACCATACGCACACCTGGTGTACACACACACACGCGTGTATAACAGCGAGGATGGTCCAGCCTGTGTACAACCCCAGCTTGTATCTCCACAACAACCTCTCACATTACCACCGCCACACAACTAAACAACCACAATGTGGTTACCTGGAGGTGCTTGTAAGGTTGTTCCTGTTGCACTGATGCTGAATTATATTTGGGTGGTGGGCCCGTAGCGTGGTGGGGCCTGTAGCGTGGTGGGGCCCGTAGCGTGGTGGGGCCCGTAGCGTGGTGGGGCCCGTAGCGTGGTGGTGCTGTAGCGTGGTGGGCCTGTAGCGTGGTGGTGCTGTAGCGTGGTGGGCCCGTAGCGTGGTGGGCCCGTAGCGTGGTGGGGCCCGTAGCGTGGTGGGGCCCGTAGCGTGGTGGTGCTGTAGCGTGGTGGGGCTGTAGCGTGGTGGTGCTGTAGCGTGGTGGGCCCGTAGCGTGGTGGGCCCGTAGCTTGGTGGTGCTGTAGCGTGGTGGGCCCGTAGCGTGGTGGGGCCCGTAGCGTGGTGGTGCTGTAGCGTGGTGGTGCTGTAGCGTGGTGGGCCCGTAGCGTGGTGGGCCCGTAGCGTGGTGGTGCTGTAGCGTGGTGGGCCCGTAGCGTGGTGGTGCTGTAGCGTGGTGGTGCTGTAGCGTGGTGGGGCTGTAGCGTGGTGGGCCCGTAGCGTGGTGCTGCTGTAGCGTGGTGGGCCCGTAGCGTGGTGGGGCCCGTAGCGTGGTGGTGCTGTAGCGTGGTGGTGCTGTAGCGTGGTGGGCCCGTAGCGTGGTGGGCCCGTAGCGTGGTGGGCCCGTAGCTTGGTGGGCCCGTAGCGTGGTGGTGCTGTAGCGTGGTGGGCCCGTAGCGTGGTGGTGCTGTAGCGTGGTGGGCCCGTAGCGTGGTGGGCCCGTAGCGTGGTGGGCCCGTAGCTTGGTGGGCCCGTAGCGTGGTGGTGCTGTAGCGTGGTGGGCCCGTAACGTGGTGGGCCCGTAGCGTGGTGGTGCTGTAGCGTGGTGGGCCCGTAGCGTGGTGGGCCCGTAGCGTGGTGGGCCCGTAGCGTGGTGGGCCCGTAGCGTGGTGGGCCCGTAGCGTGGTGGTGCTGTAGCGTGGTGGTGCTGTAGCGTGGTGGGCCCGTAGCTTGGTGGGCCCGTAGCGTGGTGGGCCCGTAGCGTGGTGGTGCCGTAGTGTGGTGGGCCCGTAGTGTGGTGGGCCCGTAGCGTGGTGGGCCCGTAGTGTGGTGGGCCCGTAGCGTGGTGGTGCCGTAGTGTGGTGGGCCCGTAGTGTGGTGGGCCCGTAGCGTGGTGGGGCCGTAGCGTGGTGGTGCCGTAGTGTGGTGGGCCCGTAGTGTGGTGGGCCCGTAGCGTGGTGGTGCCGTAGTGTGGTGGGCCCGTAGTGTGGTGGGCCCGTAGCGTGGTGGGCCCGTAGTGTGGTGGGCCCGTAGTGTGGTGGGCCCGTAGCGTGGTGGGCCCGTAGTGTGGTGGGCCCGTAGTGTGGTGGGCCCGTAGCGTGGTGGGCCCGTAGCGTGGTGGGCCCGTAGCGTGGTGGGCCCGTAGCGTGGTGGGCCCGTAGTGTGGTGGGCCCGTAGCGTGGTGGGCCCGTAGCGTGGTGGGCCCATAGCGTGGTGGGCCCGTAGCGTGGTGTTGCACCGGTCCAGTGTTCCCTGGTGTTGCACCAGTCCAGTGTTCCCAGGTGTTGCACCGGTCCAGTGTTCCCTGGTGTTGCACCGGTCCAGTGTTCCCAGGTGTTGCACCGGTCCAGTGTTCCCTAGTGTTGCACCGGTCCAGTGTTCCCTGGTGTTGCACCGGTCCAGTGTTCCCTGGTGTTGCACCGGTCCAGTGTTCCCAGGTGTTGCACCGGTCCAGTGTTCCCAGGTGTTGCACCGGTCCAGTGTTCCCTGGTGTTGCACCGGTCCAGTGTTCCCAGGTGTTGCACCAGTCCAGTGTTCCCTAGTGTTGCACCGGTCCAGTGTTCCCAGGTGTTGCACCGGTCCAGTGTTCCCTGGTGTTGCACCAGTCCAGTGTTCCCTGGTGTTGCACCAGTCCAGTGTTCCCTGGTGTTGCACCGGTCCAGTGTTCCCTGGTGTTGCACCGGTCCAGTGTTCCCTAGTGTTGCACCGGTCCAGTGTTCCCTGGTGTTGCACCGGTCCAGTGTTCCCTGGTGTTGCACCGGTCCAGTGTTCCCTGGTGTTGCACCGGTCCAGTGTTCCCAGGTGTTGCACCAGTCCAGTGTTCCCTGGTGTTGCACCGGTCCAGTGTTCCCAGGTGTTGCACCGGTCCAGTGTTCCCTAGTGTTGCACCGGTCCAGTGTTCCCAGGTGTTGCACCGGTCCAGTGTTTTCTGGTGTTGCACCAGTCCAGTGTTCCCTGGTGTTGCACCAGTCCAGTGTTCCCTGGTGTTGCACCGGTCCAGTGTTCCCTGGTGTTGCACCGGTCCAGTGTTCCCTAGTGTTGCACCGGTCCAGTGTTCCCTGGTGTTGCACCGGTCCAGTGTTCCCTGGTGTTGCACCGGTCCAGTGTTCCCTGGTGTTGCACCGGTCCAGTGTTCCCTGGTGTTGCACCAGTCCAGTGTTCCCTGGTGTTGCACCAGTCCAGTGTTCCCTGGTGTTGCACCGGTCCAGTGTTCCCTGGTGTTGCACCGGTCCAGTGTTCCCAGGTGTTGCACCGGTCCAGTGTTCCCTGGTGTTGCACCAGTCCAGTGTTCCCTGGTGTTGCACCGGTCCAGTGTTCCCTGGTGTTGCACCGGTCCAGTGTTCCCAGGTGTTGCACCGGTCCAGTGTTCCCTAGTGTTGCACCGGTCCAGTGTTCCCAGGTGTTGCACCGGTCCAGTGTTCCCAGGTGTTGCACCAGTCCAGTGTTCCCTGGTGTTGCACCGGTCCAGTGTTCCCTGGTGTTGCACCGGTCCAGTGTTCCCTGGTGTTGCACCGGTCCAGTGTTCCCTAGTGTTGCACCGGTCCAGTATTCCCAGGTGTTGCACCGGTCCAGTGTTCCCTGGTGTTGCACCGGTCCAGTGTTCCCTAGTGTTGCACCGGTCCAGTGTTCCCTAGTGTTGCACCGGTCCAGTGTTCCCAGGTGTTGCACCGGTCCAGTGTTCCCTGGTGTTGCACCGGTCCAGTGTTCCCAGGTGTTGCACCGGTCCAGTGTTCCCGGGTGTTGCACCGGTCCAGTGTTCCCTGGTGTTGCACCGGTCCAGTGTTCCCTGGTGTTGCACCGGTCCAGTGTTCCCAGGTGTTGCACCGGTCCAGTGTTCCCAGGTGTTGCACCGGTCCAGTGTTCCCAGGTGTTGCACCGGTCCAGTGTTCCCAGGTGTTGCACCGGTCCAGTGTTCCCTGGTGTTGCACCGGTCCAGTGTTCCCTAGTGTTGCACCGGTCCAGTGTTCCCAGGTGTTGCACCGGTCCAGTGTTCCCAGGTGTTGCACCGGTCCAGTGTTCCCAGGTGTTGCACCGGTCCAGTGTTCCCTAGTGTTGCACCGGTCCAGTGTTCCCAGGTGTTGCACCGGTCCAGTGTTCCCTGGTGTTGCACCGGTCCAGTGTTCCCTGGTGTTGCACCGGTCCAGTGTTCCCTAGTGTTGCACCGGTCCAGTGTTCCCTAGTGTTGCACCGGTCCAGTGTTCCCTAGTGTTGCACCGGTCCAGTGTTCCCTGGTGTTGCACCGGTCCAGTGTTCCCTAGTGTTGCACCGGTCCAGTGTTCCCTAGTGTTGCACCGGTCCAGTGTTCCCTAGTGTTGCACCGGTCCAGTGTTCCCTAGTGTTGCACCGGTCCAGTGTTCCCTAGTGTTGCACCGGTCCAGTGTTCCCTAGTGTTGCACCGGTCCAGTGTTCCCTGGTGTTGCACCGGTCCAGTGTTCCCTAGTGTTGCACCAGTCCAGTGTTCCCTAGTGTTGCACCGGTCCAGTGTTCCCTAGTGTTGCACCGGTCCAGTGTTCCCAGGTGTTGCACCGGTCCAGTGTTCCCTGGTGTTGCACCGGTCCAGTGTTCCCTGGTGTTGCACCGGTCCAGTGTTCCCTAGTGTTGCACCGGTCCAGTGTTCCCAGGTGTTGCACCGGTCCAGTGTTCCCAGGTGTTGCACCGGTCCAGTGTCCCCTAGTGTTGCACCGGTCCAGTGTTCCCTAGTGTTGCACCGGTCCAGTGTTCCCTAGTGTTGCACCGGTCCAGTGTTCCCTGGTGTTGCACCGGTCCAGTGTTCCCTGGTGATGCACCGGTCCAGTGTTCCCTAGTGTTGCACCGGTCCAGTGTTCCCTGGTGTTGCACCGGTCCAGTGTTCCCTAGTGTTGCACCGGTCCAGTGTTCCCTAGTGTTGCACCGGTCCAGTGTTCCCTGGTGTTGCACCGGTCCAGTGTTCCCTAGTGTTGCACCGGTCCAGTGTTCCCTAGTGTTGCACCGGTCCAGTGTTCCCAGGTGTTGCACCGGTCCAGTGTTCCCAGGTGTTGCACCGGTCCAGTGTTCCCAGGTGTTGCACCGGTCCAGTGTTCCCAGGTGTTGCACCGGTCCAGTGTTCCCTAGTGTTGCACCGGTCCAGTGTTCCCAGGTGATGCACCGGTCCAGTGTTCCCAGGTGTTGCACCGGTCCAGTGTTCCCAGGTGTTGCACCGGTCCAGTGTTCCCTGGTGATGCACCGGTCCAGTGTTCCCTGGTGTTGCACCGGTCCAGTGTTCCCTAGTGTTGCACCGGTCCAGTGTTGCCTGGTGTTGCACCGGTCCAGTGTTCCCTGGTGTTGCACCGGTCCAGTGTTCCCTAGTGTTGCACCGGTCCAGTGTTCCCTAGTGTTGCACCGGTCCAGTGTTGCCTGGTGTTGCACCTGTCCAGTGTTCCCTAGTGTTGCACCGGTCCAGTGTTGCCTGGTGTTGCACCGGTCCAGTGTTGCCTGGTGTTGCACCGGTCCAGTGTTGCCTGGTGTTGCACCGGTCCAGTGGTGTTGGTCGTTAGAGTGTTGTAGTTGGTTACTGTTAGTGTTATATGACGGTTAGTGTTGTTGTTATTGTTGGTGTTGCATAAACCTGTTTGCTTTAATTATTGTCATTATCGTTGCAGGCCTTCGTGCAGCGGGAGCCGGCCATGACGGAGAAGGGCTAGCAGGTGAGTGTACACGTGTTGGGGCGGGCTGGAGCATGCCTGGAGCATGGCTGGAGCATGGCTGGAGCATGCCTGGAGCATGGCTGGAGCATGCCTGGAGCATGGCTGGAGCATGTCTGGAGCATGCCTGGAGTATGCCTGGAGCATGTCTAGAGCATGTCTGGAGCATGCCTGGAGTATGCCTGGAGCATGGCTGGAGCATGCCTGGAGCATGGCTGGAGCATGCCTGGAGCATGGCTGGAGCATGTCTGGAGCATGCCTGGAGCATGCCTGGAGCATGGCTGGAGCATGCCTGGAGCATGGCTGGAGCATGGCTGGAGCATGGCTGGAGCATGCCTGGAGCATGCCTGGAGCATGTCTGGAGCATGCCTGGAGTATGCCTGGAGCATGGCTGGAGCATGTCTAGAGCATGTCTGGAGCATGCCTGGAGTATGCCTGGAGCATGGCTGGAGCATGGCTGGAGCATGCCTGGAGCATGGCTGGAGCATGCCTTGAGCATGGCTGGAGCATGCCTGGAGTATGCCTGGAGCATGGCTGGAGCATGTCTGGAGCATGGCTGGAGCATGCCTGGAGCATGTCTGGAGCAAGCCTGGAGCATGTCTGGAGCATGTCTGGAGCATGCCTGGAGTATGCCTGGAGCATGGCTGGAGCATGTCTAGAGCATGCCTGGAGCATGGCTGGAGCATGTCTAGAGCATGTCTGGAGCATGTCTGGAGCATGGCTGGAGTATGCCTGGAGCATGGCTGGAGCAGGTCTAGAGCATGTCTGGAGCATGCCTGGAGTATGCCTGGAGTATGCCTGGAGCATGTCTGGAGCATGCCTGGAGCATGCCTGGAGCATGCCTGGAGCATGTCTGGAGCATGCCTGGAGCATGTCTGGAGCATGCCTGGAGCATGCCTGGAGCATGTCTAGAGCATGTCTGGAGCATGGCTGGAGCATGTTTAGAGCATGTCTGGAGCATGGCTGGAGTATGCCTGGAGCATGGCTGGAGCATGCCTGGAGCATGCCTGGAGTATGCCTGGAGTATGCCTGGAGCATGTATGGAGCATGGCTGGAGCATGCCTGGAGCATGCCTGGAGTATGCCTGGAGCATGGCTGGAGCATGCCTGGAGCATGCCTGGAGCATGGCTGGAGCATGCCTGGAGTATGCCTGGAGTATGCCTGGAGCATGCCTGGAGCATGCCTGGAGCATGCCTGGAGCATGTCTGGAGCATGCCTGGAGTATGCCTGGAGCATGCCTGGAGCATGGCTGGAGCATGTCTGGAGCATGCCTGGAGCATGCCTGGAGCATGCTTGGAGTATGCCTGCAGCATGTCTGGAGCATGCCTGAAGTATGCCTGGAGCATGGCTGGAGCATGCCTGGAGCATGCCTGGAGCATGTCTGGAGCATGTCTGGAGCATGCCTGGAGCATGGCTGGAGCATGGCTGGAGCATGGCTGGAGCATGACAGGAGCATGTCTGGAGCATGCCTGGAGCATGCCTGGAGCATGTCTGGAGCATGCCTGGAGCATGTCTGGAGCATGTCTGGAGCATGCCTGGAGCATGTCTTGAGCATGCCTGGAGCATGTCTGGAGCAATCCTGGAGCATTCCTGGAGCATGCCTGGAGCATGACTTGAGCATGCCTGGAGCATGCCTGGAGCATGCCTGGAGCATGGCTGGAGCATGACTGGAGCATGCCTGGAGCATGTCTGGAGCATGGCTGGAGCATGCCTGGAGCACACACACACACACACACACACACACACACACACACACACATGTAACGAGGCTCAGTAATCTGTACACCTGTTGAGAGGCGGGACCAAAGAGCCAGAGCTCAACCCCCGCAAACACAACAAGGTGAGTACAACTAGGTGAGTACACGCATGTTTGACATTCAGTACCTTCCTCCCTTGGGTAAAAGTGACCATGTCTTTTTGGGAATAAAGTATGCAATGCGTTATAATCTGGAAAAAATAAGAAGGTTGATGCAGTTGAAAAACCTAACTTTAGGAGAGGACATTATGGCAATCTTAGACATTTTTTTAGTGAGTATAATTGGACAGACTTGTTGCTAGGCAAGGAAGTGAATGAGATGTATGTCAAGTTTTGTGAAATATATGATAAAGGCACAAAAAAATTATACCAAAACAGAGATGCAGAACTAGGAAACAGGATTGGTTCAACAGACAGTGCGAGAGGGCCAGAGACCAAAAGACACAAAAATGGAATCAATACAGGAAGAGGCCGAACCCCCAAACATACCAGCGATACAAAGATGCGAGAAACAACTACACGGCAGTGAGGAGAGAGGCAGAAAGATATTTTGAAAAAGGGATTGCAGACAAATGTAAAACAGAACCGGGTCTATTCTATAAATTCATAAACAACAAATTGCAGGCAAAGGATAATATTCAGAGGTTGAAAATGGGAAATAGATTCACGGAAAATGAAAAGGAAATGTGTGAAACATTAAACGAAAAGTTCCAAAGTGTGTTTGTACAAAATGAAATCTTCAGGGAACCAGACACAATAAGAATTCTAGAGAATTCTAGAGCACATAGAAGTGTCTAGAGACGAAGTGGAAAAAATGTTCAAGGAGCTAAATAAGAACAAAGCAGTTGGTCCAGATGGAGTTTCACCATGGGTTCTGAGAGAATGTGCACCTGTGCTCAGCATTCCACTTCAACTGATTTTTCAGGCATCCCTGTTTACAGGAGTTGTAGCTGATGTGTGGAAAAAGGCTAAAATAGTTCCAATCTACAAAAGTGGAAGCAGGGAAGACCCCCTTAATTTTAGACCGGTATCATTGACAAGTGTAATAGTCAAAATATTGGAAAAAATAATTAAAACTAAATGGGTAGAACACCTGGAGAGAAATGATATAATATCAGGCAGACAGTATGATTTTCGATCTGGAAGATCCTGTGTATCGAATTTACTCAGTTTCTATGATCGAGTAACAGAGATATTCCAGGAAAGAGATGGTTGGGTTGACTGCATCTATCTGGACCTAAAAAAGGCTTTCGACAGAGTTCCACATAAGAGGTTGTTCTGTAAACTGGAAAATATTGGAGGGGTGACAGGTAAGCTTCTAACATGAATGAAAATTTTTCTTACTGATAGAAAAATGAGGGCTGTGATCAGAGGCAATGTATCGGACTGGAGAAATGTCACAAGTGGAGTACCACAGGCTACCTTGAGGTGCTTCCGGGGCTTAGTGTGCCCGCGGCCCGGTCGTCGACCAGGCCTCCAGGAAATCTGAGCCACAGGGTTCAGTTCTTGCACCAGTGATGTTTATTGTCTACATAAATGATCTACCAGTTGGTATACAGAATTATATGAACATGTTTGCTGATGATGCTAAGATAATAGGAAGGATAAGAAACTTAGATGATTGTCATGCCCTTCAAGATGACCTGGACAAAATAAGTATATGGAGCACCACTTGGCAAATGGAATTTAATGTTAATAAATGCCATGTTATGGAATGTGGAATAGGAGAACATAGACCCCACACAACCTATATATTATGTGAGAAATCTTTAAAGAATTCTGATAAAGAAAGAGATCTAGGGGTGGTTCTTGATAGAAAACTGTCACCTGAGGACCACATAAAGATTATTGTGCGAGGAGCCTATGCCACGCTTTCTAACTTCAGAATTGCTTTTAAATACATGGATGGCGATATACTAAAGGAATTGTTCACGACTTTTGTTAGGCCAAAGCTAGAATATGCAGCGGTTGTGTGGTGCCCATATCTTAAGAAGCACATCTACAAACTGGAAAAGGTGCAAAGACACGCTATTAAGTGGCTCTCAGAACTGAAGGGCAAGAGCTACGAGGAGAGGTTAGGGGCATTAAATATGCCAAAACTAGAAGACAGAAGAAAAAGAGATGATATGATCACTACATACAAAATAGTAACAGGAATTGATAAAATCGATAGGGAAGATTTCCTGAGACCTGGAACTTTAAGAACAAGAGGTCATAGATTTAAACTAGCTAAACACAGATGCTGAAGAAATATAAACAAATTCACTTTCGCAAACAGAGTGGTAGACGGTTGGAACAAGTTAGGTGAGAAGGTGGTGGAGGCCAAGACCGTCAGTAGTTTCAAAGCGTTATATGACAAAGAGTGCTGGGAAGACGGGACACCACGAGCGTAGCTCTCATCCTCTAACTACACTTAGGTAATTAAACACACACACACACACACACACACACACACACACACACACACACGAAGCTGCTGGTCATGGGGGACCTAAATCATGGAGAGATAAATTGGGAATCAAGGAATCCCCATGGAGGGGACGAAACGTGGTGAGAAAAGTTAGTAGATGTTATAGACAGGAATTTCCTAACACAACATGTGAAGGAAGACACAAGGGAAAGAGGAGGAGATGCACTGATCCTATTAGACCTGATTTTCACCCAGAACGTAGAAAACATCTAGAATTTGGAGCATGAAATACCTCTAGGGGCCAGTGACTATTGTGTCCTAGTCTTTGACTACATGATGGAATTCAAACTTGTGACTATGGGACAAGAGGTCTGGGAAAAGAGAGTTGACTACAGGAAAGGGGACTACGGGAGGATAAGGGACTATCTGGGTGAAGTGCAGTGGGAGGAAGAAATTAGTGGAAAAACAGTCCAAGATATGATGGACCTAGTCATACAGAAATGGCAGGAGGCCGAAGAGAGATTTATACCAACAGTAAAAGGAAAAAATAAGAAGGAATATAATAATCCATGGTTTAATAGACAGTGTCAGGAAGCAAAAATGGCCAGCAGGCGGGAGTGGAGGAAGTACAGAAGACAAAAGACAGAGGACAACAGGATAAGATGCAACAGAGCTAGGAACGATTACATTAACATAAGACGAACATCGGAAAGGGACTTTAAGAACGATATTGTGATCAGAGCGAAAAAACAACCTAAGTTACTACACAGCCATATAAGAAGAAAAATGTCGGTGAACGACCAAGTGACAAGACTAAGGAAGACAGAGGGGGCATATACTGAAAGTGACAAGGAAATCTGCGAGGCACTGAATGCCAGTTTCCATGGAGTGTTCACTACCGAGCCTGAGCAGCTCCCATTGTTAGAAGAGATTACCCTAGATGAAAGACTATCAGATATAGAGGTGACAGCAGAGGAGGTAATGAAACAGTTGACAACACTGGATGCAACTAAAGCGGTTGGACCAGACAAAGTATCACCGTGGATACTAAAAGAGGCAGCGCAGGCCTCTGCATTGCCTCTGGCAATGATCTTTAATGAGTCACTTATGTCGGTAGAATTGCCCAGTTGCTGGAAGAAGGCAAATGTCGTACCGATCTTCAAGAAAGGTGATAGGGAGGAGGCACTTAACTATAGACCTGTATCACTGACAAGCATCCCCTGTAAAATACTGGAAACAATAATTAGGCTACGACTGGTTGCACATCTGGAGAACGTTAGGTTTGTGAACAACCATCAACATGGGTTCTGGAAAGGGAAATCGTGCCTAACAAACCTTTTGGAATTCTATGATAAAATAACGAGGATAAGACAGGACACAGATGGTTGGGCAGACTGCATATTTCTGGACTGCTGAAAAGTCTTTAATACAGTACCGCACATGAGACTACTGTTCAAACTGTTCAGAGGCAGGCGGGGGTGTGAGGAAAGGTCCTAGCATGGATAAGGAAATACCTAACAGGAAGGAGCCAAAGAGTTACGGTAAGGGGCGAGAAGTTGGACTGGCGAACAGTAACGAGAGGAGTACCACAAGGATCGGTGCTGAGACCAATTCTATTTCTAGTATATGTTAATGACATGTTTACAGGAGTAGAGTCCTACATGTCGATGTTCATGGATGACGTAAAGTTGATGAGAAGAATTGTGACAGATGAGGATTGTAGGATCCTCCAAGAGGACCTGAACAGGTTGCAGAGATGGTCAGAGAAATGGCAATTGGAGTTCAACACGAGCAAATGTAAAGTTATGGAAATGGGACTAGGAAATAGGAGACCAAAGGGACAATACACAATGAAGGGGAACAGCCTACCTGTAACGACGCGTGAAAGAGACCTGGGGGTGGACGTAACACCTAAACTATCTTCCGAAGCACATATTAATAGGATAACAACATCAGCGTACTCTACACTGGCAAAAGTTAGAACATCATTCAGAAACCTAAGTAAGGAGGCATTTAGGGCGCTTTACACTGAATACGTGAGGCCAGTCTTAGAGTATGCCGCCTCATCATGGAGTCCCCATCTGAAGAAGCATATAAGGAAACTGGAAAAGGTTCAGAAGTTTGCAACGAGACTCGTCCCAGAGTTACGAGGGATGGGGTATGAAGAACGCCTGAAGGAACTGTACCTTACAACACTAGAAAACAGAAGAGAGAAGGGGGATATGATAGGAACGTATAAAATACTCGGGGGGATTGACAGAGTGGACATAGACGAAATGTTCACACGTAATAGTAACAGAACGAGGGGACATGGGTGGAAGCTGGAAACTCAGATGAGTCACAGAGATGTTAGGAAGTTTTCTTTTAGCGTGAGAGTAGTGGAAAAATGGAATGCACTTCAGGAACAGGTTGTGGAAGCAAATACTATTTATAATTTTAAAGCCAGGTATGATAGGGAAATGGGACAGGAGTCATTGCTGTAAACAACCGATGGCTGGAAAGGCGGGATCCAAGAGTTAATGCTCGATCCTGCAGACACAAATAGGTGAGTACACACACACACACACACACACACACACACACACACACACACACACACACACACACACACACACACACACAAAGGAAGCAGCCTGTAGCAGTTGTCTAACTCCCAGGTACCTATTTACTGCTAGGTAACAAGAGCATCTGGGTGAAAGAAACTCTGGGAAGGGAAACCCATCTGTTTCCGCCGGCGCTGGGATCGAACCCGGATCCTACCTAGGATTACGAATCCTAAGCGCTGTCCACTCAGCCACAGGCCCCTCCAGGAAGGTGTGTGTGTGTGTAATTACCTAAGTGTAGTTACAGGATGAGAGCTACGCTCGTGGTATCCCGTCTTCCCAGAACTCTTTGTCATATTACGCTTTGAAGGTACTGACGGTTTTGGCCTCCACCACCTTCTCACCTAACTTTTTCCAACCGTTTAACGCTCTGCAAAGGTGAATTTTCTTATATTTCTTCGGCATCTTTGTTTAGTTAGTTTAAATCTATGACCTCTTGAAGTTCCAGGTCTCAGGAAGTCTTCCCTATCAATTTCGTCAATTCCTGTTACTATTTTGTAAGTAGTGATCATATCACCTTTTTTCTTGTCTTCTAGTTTTGGTGTGTGTGTGTGTGTGTGTGTGTGTGTGTGTGTGAGTGAGTGAGTGAGTGAGTGAGTGAGTGAGTGAGTGAGTGAGTGTGTGAGTGTGTGAGTGAGTGAGTGAGTGAGTGAGTGAGTGAGTGAGTGAGTGAGTGAGTGAGTGAGTGAGTGAGTGTGTGTGTGTGTGTGTGTGTGTGTGTGCCGCCCTAGAGTAGCAGTCTTCAGCATCAAGGGCGACCTAAAGCGGTGCCGCTGAGCCTTCGAGGTCTTTATCTGCACCAACAAAGAGCCAAGTAAAAACCCTCCCAAAAACCCTTACCCGAGGAGCAGGTGAAGAAGGCGTCCCAAACACTCGGGTGCTGACACACATCACAGTGTAACACGCGCTCTATGGGCGCGTGTTACTGGTGGCTGAGGGAACAGTGCTCGGGATTCGTAATCCTAGGGTCCAGGGATCGATCCCCGGCGATAGCGGAAACAAAGGAGCAGAATATATTTCATCTTGATGCCCCTGATCACATAGCAGCATATAGGTAACTAGGAGTTAAACAGCTGCTATGGGCAGCTGCCTGGGTGTGAGGAAGAGAGAGAAAAAAGTTGATTGATTGACAATTGAGAGGCGGTCCGAAAGAGCCAGAGCTCAACCCCCACAAGCACCAATAGGTGAATACACATACACACACCATTTATTAACTACTCTGACACTGAAAACGTTCTTTCTAATGTCTCTGTGACTCATTTGGGTACTCAGCTTCCACCTGTGTCCTCTTGTGCGTGTACCACCCGTGTTAAATAATCCATCCTTGTCTACCCTGTTATTCCCCTAAGCATTTTGTATGTGGTGATTATGTCTCCCCGAGCTCTTCTGTCTTCACGTGAGGTGAACTCCACCTCACATTTCAGGAACTTGTTCAGGTTCCTGAAAATTGTATAACCAACATAGACGGAGTTAAATAAAAAATACTGGAGCTAAAAGATACAATTCAACTTAAGGTCCCAGATATCGATGCACTAACAGAGACGAAACTTGAAAATATTTTAAATGAGGTGGTATTGCCAAGGGGCTGCTCAGTTTGGAGACGTGGCAGGAAAACTAGGAGAGGTGGAGGAGTGGCTGTGCTGGTGAAGGAACATCTGAAGGTAAGAGAATTAATATTTGACAACCCTCGAGAAGTTGACAATGACATTGCAGGTCTGGGATCAGGAAGATAAACTGATAACCGTAAATGCCTACAACCCACCAGCAACACATGGACAAAGGAGGAACTGGATGAGAAACTATAGGGCCTCGTAAAAGTCATGAGAGAGATTATAGTAAAAGCAGATAAAGATAAATCATGATTGTTGGTACTGGGGAACTTCAACTTTAAGGCAATAGACTGGGAGGCCTACGAGACAAGAACGGATGACATTTGGACAGGCAGATTTGTAAACCTTATTCTGGAGACATTCATGTATCAACACGTCAAGCAGGCCACAAGAATGAGGGATGTTCTATCAATACTTGATCTAATATTCACCAGGAAAGAAGAAGAGATATTTGACATCCAGCACCTTCCTCCTTGGGGAAAGAGTGATCATGTCCTGTTGGACATTATATACACTTTGCTATATAATCTAAAAGAGAATGGGGACAGTGAAACAGTTGTTAAACTCGATTTCAATAGAGGACACTAGGGGGAACTTGGACAGACTTGTTACTGGTCAAGGAAGTAAATGAGATGAATGCAAAATTTTGCGAAATATACGATGAAGGCACACAAACATTCATACCAAACGGAGATGCAGGACCAGAAAACAGTACTGGTCCAACATAAATTGTGAGAGGGCAGGAGACCCGGGAACCACCCGGGAAATAACCAACCGCAGGTCAGAGAACTTTTGAGATTCTGTGACAAATTCTCGCTCAATCAACAGATTACAGAACCAACTAGGAACGAAAACACACTAGACTTGTTATTCACAAACAATGATGAACTAATCAGAGACATTACAATCTCAGATACTTCATACTCAGACCATAAGCTCATTGAAGTGCGAACTAGCATAAATAACGGTAGTAGGTCCAAGAGACCCAACAAGCGAGAAGGAGTATTCAATCAATTCAATTTCAACAATAACAGAATCGACTGGGAAAAAATAAATGTAGACCTTGCAACCATTCAATGGGAGACGGTCTTAAGCGACAAAACTCCCACACAGGGAATAGCTCAACTGACAACTGAAGCTTACAAGGTCTGCTTGAAGCACGTGCCTGTGAGGAGGGGCAGAAAGAGGACCACTCTAGAAAGAGAACGCAGACGACTGTACAGGAGAAGGAAAAAAATAACGGAAATGCTTCGGCAGACACGACTATCACAACCAAGAAAAAAATAAAACACCTCGACCAGTATTGGACCGTTAATTACAACTGAAGGTACGTACACAGAGGACAACAAAGAAATTAGTGAAATTCTAAGAAGCCAGTATGAGGCTATGTTTAGCACACCAATAAACAACATGAAAGTTGATGACCCAGACAGCTTCTTTATGAATGACATTCAAACTGCAGATAATATAACGAATATTAACATGAATTCGGAAGACTTTGAACGAGAAATTGACAATATGCCCATGCACTCAGCTCCTGGGCCTGACTCATGGAATTCAATATTCATAAAGAAATGTAAAGTACCAGTAGCGAGAGCACTCAGCGTAATATGGAGAAAGAGCCTAGATACAGGGGAGATACCAGCAGCACTTACATCTGCAGATATAGCTCCTCTGCACAAGGGGGATAGTAAAGCCTTCGCCAAAAATTATAGATGAGTTGCAATAACATCACACATAATAAAAGTGTTTGAAAGAGTGATTAGGAATCAAATTTCTAGTTTTATGGAAAATAATGAGCTACACAACCCAGGACAACATGGATTTAGAGCGGGAAGATCCTGTCTGTCACAGTTACTCAACCACTATGACAAAATCACAAAAGCTCTAGAAGAAAAGCAAAATGCAGATGTTGTATACACAGACTTTGCAAAGGCGTTCGACAAATGAGATCATGGAGTGATAGCCCACAAAATGAGGTCAATGGGAATAACTGGTAAAGTAGGACGCTGGATACTCAATTTCCTGTCGAACAGAACACAGAGTGTAACAGTCAATCAAATAAAATCGAGTCCAAGCGCAGTTAAAAGCTCTGTACCTCAAGGTACAGTCCTTGCACCGGTACTGTTCCTTATTCTCATATCAGATATAGATAAAAATACAACTCGCAGCTTCGTGTCGTCCTTTGCAGATGACACAAAAATCAGCATGAAAATTACCTCTGCTGAAACATTGAAAAATTACAAGCAGATATCAACAAAGTTTTCGATTGGGCAGCAGAAAATAACATTATGTTTAACAGTTATAAATTTCAGGTACTCAGGTACGGCAAAAATGAGGATCTGAAACATAATACAGGGTACAAAACACAATCGAATCTTCCCATAGTAGGAAAACAGCATGTCAAGGATTTGGGAATAATGATGTCCGACGATCTAACGTTTAGGGAGCATAACCAAGCAAATATTGCGTCAGCCAGAAAAATGATCGGATGGATTACGAGAACTTTCAAATCCAGAGATCCCATCACAATGGTTGTACTCTTCAAGTCACTTGTGTTGTCCCGTCTCGAGTACTGACCTTCCCCTTCAGAGCAGGAGAGATTGCTGAAATAGAGGGAATACAGAGAACATATACGGCACGCATAGACGAGATAAAACACCTAAAAATTGGGATAGTCTCAAAGCTCTCCAAATGTGCTCTAGAAAGGAGACGAGAGAGATACCAAATAATATACACATGGAAAATACTGGAGGGTCCGGTCCCAAATCCACATAGTAAAATAACAACATACTGGAGTGAACGATATGGAAGAAAATGCAGAATAGAACCAGTGAAGAGCAGAGATGCCATAGGCACAATCAGAGAACACTGTATAAACATCAGAGGTCCGCGGTTGTTCAACGTCCTCCCAGCGACTATAAGAAATATTGACGGAACAACCGTGGACATCTTCAAGATAAAACTGGACTGTTTTCTAAGAGAAATTCCGGATCAGCCGAGCTGTGGTGGGTATGTGGGTCTGCGGGCCGCTCCAAGCAACAGCCTGGTGGACCAAACTCTCACAAGTGGAGCCTGGCCTCGGCCCGGGCTTGGGGAGTGGAAGAACTCCCAGAACCCCATCAACCAGGTATCAAGGTATCAGGGGACACACACAAGGATAAGACAGTATGGTTTTCGAACAGGAAGATCCTGTGTAATAAATCTACTTAGTTATTACGATAGCGCCACAGAGATACTACAGGAAAGAGATGGTTGGGTTGACTGTGTCAATCTGGACATATCTGTGTCTATCTGGCTTTTGACAGAGTCCCACACAAGACGCTGTTCTGGAAACTAGAACATGCTGGAGGAGTGACAGGGAGACTTCTGACATGGATGAAAAACTCTCTAAGTAACAGACAGATGAGGGCAGTAATCAGAAACACTCTATCTGACTGTAGGAGTGTTACTAGCGGAGTACCACAGGGGTCAGTTCTTGCACCAGTAATGTTCATCGTCTACATAAACCATCTACCAGAAGGAATACAGCATTATATGAACATGTTTGTGGCTGATGCTAAGATACTGGGGAAGATTGGAGGCGCAGACGACTGTAATGACCTTCAAATTGATCTAGATAAAATAAGTGCTTGGAGCATCAAGTGGCAAATGGAATTTAATGTGAATAAATGTCATGTTATGGAATGTGGAATAGAACATAGACCACACACAACTAGACACACAGGGACACACAAGGACACACAGGGACACACAGGGACACACAGGGACACACAAGGACACACAAGGACACACAGGGACACACAAGGACACACAAGGACACACAGGGACACACAGGGACACACAAGGACACACAAGGACACACAGGGACACACAGGGACACACAAGGACACACAAGGACACACAGGGACACACAAGGACACACATGGACACACAAGGACACACAGGGACACACAGGGACACACGGGGACACACAAGGTCACACAGGGACACACATGGAAACACAAGGACACACAGGGACACACAGGGACACACAAGGACACACAAGGACACACAGGGACACACAAGGACACACAAGGACACACAGGGACACACAAGGACACACAGGGACACACATGGAAACACAAGGACACATAGGGACACACAGGGACACACAAGGACACACAGGGACACACACAAGGACACACAAGGACACACAAGGACACACAGGGACACACAAGGACACACAAGGACACACAGGGACACAGGGACACACGGGGACACACAAGGTCACACAGGGACACACATGGAAACACAAGGACACACAGGGACACACAGGGACACACAAGGACACACAGGGACACACAGGGACACACAAGGTCACACAGGGACACACATGGAAACACAAGGACACACAGGGACACACAGGGACACACAAGGACACACAGGGACACACATGGAAACACAAGGACACACAGGGACACACAGGGACACACAGGGACACTCAAGGACACACAGGGACACACAGGGACACACGGGGACACACAAGGTCACACAGGGACACACATGGAAACACAAGGACACACAGGGACACACAGGGACACACAAGGACACAAGGACACACAGGGACACACAAGGACACACAGGGACACACAGGGACACACATGGAAACACAAGGACACACAGGGACACACAGGGACACGCAAGGACACACAGGGTGACACAGGGACACACAAGGACACACAAGGACACACAGGGACACACAAGGACACACAAGGACACACAGGGACACACAGGGACACACGGGGACACACAAGGTCACACAGGGACACACATGGAAACACAAGGACACACAGGGACACACAGGGACACACAAGGACACACAGGGACACACAGGGACACACAAGGACACACAGGGACACACAGGGACACACGGGGACACACAAGGTCACACAGGGACACACATGGAAACACAAGGACACACAGGGACACTCAAGAACACACAAGGACACACAGGGATACACAAGGACACACAGGGACACTCAAGGACACACGGGGACTCACAGGGACTCACAGGGACACACAAGGACACACAAGGACACACAGGGACACAGGGACACACAAGGACACACAGGGACACACAAGGACACACAAGGACACACAGGGACACTCAAGGACACACAAGGACACACAGGGACACTCAAGGACACACAGGGACACACAAGGACACTCAGTGACACACAGGGACACACAAGGTCACACAGGGACACACAGGGACCCACAGGGACACACAAGGTCACACAGGGACACACACAGGGACACTCAGGGACACTCAAGGACACACAAGGACACACAGGGACACACACAGGGACACTCAGGGACACTCAAGGACACACAAGGACACACAGGGACACAAGGTCACACAGGGACACACTAGGACACACACAGGGACACTCAAGGACACACAGGTACACAGAGGGACACACAAGGACACACAGGGACACACTGGGACACACAGGGACACACAGGGACACACTGGGTCACACAGGGACACTCAAGGACACACACAAGGACACACAGGGACACACAGGATCACACAGGGACACTCAAGGACACACAAGGACACACAGGGACACACACAGGGACACACAGGGACACACTGGGACACACTGGGACACACAGGGACATATAGGGACACACAGGGACACACAGGGACACTCAAGGACACACAGGGACACATAGGGACACACTGGGACACACAGGGACATATAGGGACACACAGGGACACACAGGGACACTCAAGGACACACAGGGACACACAGGGACACACTGGGACACAGGGACATATAGGGACACACAGGGACACACAGGGTCACACAGGGACACTCAAGGACACACAGGGACTCTCAAGGACACACAGTGGACACTTAAGGACACACAGGGACACACTAGGGGAGACAAAAGGTGGGATTCTTTTGTTAACTTCACCAACGAGTAGAGCTTGTGTCTGAACCTAGACACAGATATAGTGAAATAATCAATCATTGAGTCAGAGTTTGTCTCCTGTGGACTCCTTCCCATATTGGTCTCCGACTGCATGATACAACTGATGAGTTGACCAAGACTTTTGCTCGTAAAGAGGCAATTGATTACCATCTTGGACTGCCTTTGAGCAGTCTGAGGGCAGTAATATTCCGGGAACATCAACTAAATCTCGTAGACTTGAGGCAAAGTAAAATTCACACCAGTTGCTCCATCTATCATCATTCTATTATGCAGGAAGTATCGCACGTCTATGGGTCATCCAATAAGATTAGCAGACTTCTAGATGTTACCACTGCAAGGCCAACCCGTTCTCGCACTTTCGTATAGTCAATATTGACTTATTAAATACGTGCTTATGTGACATATTAAACATACTAGTTGACCTTGAAAAGCTTCATAGAAAACACCGACCTTACCTAACCTTCTTAGTATGTTAAGATAACCGTCTTATTGCTTCGTAATTACCATTATTACTTAACCTATTTTAGGTATAGGCTAAGTAATAATTGTACCTATTATAGGTATAGGCTAAGTAATAATTGTAATTACGAAGCAATAAGATGCTTATATTAACATACTAAGAAGGTTAGGCAAGGTCGGTGTTTTCTATGACGCTTTTCAAGGTAAACTAGTATGTTTAGTATGTCACATATGCACGTATTAAATAAGTCAATATTGACTAAGAAAATGCGAGAACGGGTTGGCTAGGCTTAGGCTCGGCTACAGGTACCTCTGGCAGTTTGTAACATCTGCTGATGTAGATCTGACTAAATGTAAACTCTGTCAGCAGAACTATTCGCATACTTTGCGTCATTATATAATGGAATGTGAAAACATCGCAGACTTCAGAGATAACACCATCAACAGTGTCCAAGAAATGTGTAAGTTCTTCATTCATAATGATGTACTGCCAGGAATCTTAGTCAAGTAGCCAAGGTTTGCTTACTGTAGGTGCAGCCTGCACATGACTGTAAAGCTGCCGCCCAGTTGGGTGGGTGTGGAGCACATGACTGTATAGCTGCCGCCCAGTTGGGTGGGTGTGGAGCACATGACTGTAAAGCTGCCGCCCAGTTGGGTGGGTGTGGAGCACATGACTGTAAAGCTGCCGCCCAGTTGGGTGGGTGTGGAGCACATGACTGTAAAGCTGCCGCCCAGTTGGGTGGGTGTGGAGCACATGACTGTATAGCTGCCGCCCAGTTGGGTGGGTGTGGAGCACATGACTGTAAAGCTGCCGCCCAGTTGGGTGGGTGTGGAGCACATGACTGTAAAGCTGCCGCCCAGTTGGGTGGGTGTGGAGCACATGACTGTAAAGCTGCCGCCCAGTTGGGTGGGTGTGGAGCACATGACTGTAAAGCTGCCGCCCAGTTGGGTGGGTGTGGAGCAAGACTAGTAACTGTGTGACTCACCATAGATGTAAAGTGCCTTGTATAGTGACTGTTGTGAGCCTCCTGTTGACTCACTTGTAATATAAAAAAATATCGATGAGTATATGTATTTGTGTACACACACACACACACACACACACACACTCACACACACACACACACACACTCACACACACGCGCACACAATTATAAGTTATATATATATATATATATATATATGTCGTACCTAGTAGCCAGAACGCACTTCTATGCCTACTATTCAAGGCCCGATTTGCCTAATAAGCCAAGTTTTCATGAATTAATTGTTTTTCGACTACCTAACCTACCTAACCTAACCTAACCTAACGTTTTCGGCTACCTAACCTAACCTAACCCATAAAGATAGGTTAGGTTAGGTTAGGTAGGGTTGGTTAGGTTCGGTCATATATCTACATTAATTTTAACTCCAATAAAAAAAAATTGACATCATACGTAATGAAATGGGTAGCTTTATAATTTCATAAGAAAAAAATTAGAGAAAATATACTAATTCATGAAAACTTGGCTTATTAGGCAAATCGGGCCTTGAATAGTAGGCATAGAAGTGCGTTCTGGCTATTAGGTACGACATATATATATATATATATATATATATATATATATATATATATATATATATATATATATATATATATATATATATATGTCGTACCTAGTAGCCAGAACGCACTTATCAGCCTACTATGCAAGGCCCGAATTGCCTAATAAGCCAAGTTTTCCTGAATTAATATATTTTTTCTAATTTTTTTCCTATGAAATGATAAAGCTACCCATTTCATTATGTATGAGGTAAATTTTTTTTTATTGGAGTTGAAATTAACGTAGATATATGACCGAACCTAACCAACCCTACCTAACCTAACCTATCTTTATAGGTTAGGTTAGGTTAGGTAGCCGAAAAAGTTAGGTTAGGTTAGGTTAGGTAGGTTAGGTTGTCGAAAAACAAACAATTCATGAAAACTTGGCTTATTAGGCAAATCGGGCCTTGCATTGTAGGCTGATAAGTGCGTTCTGGCTACTAGGTACGACATATATATATATATATATATATATATATATATATATATATATATATATATATATATATATATATATATATATATATATATATAACTTATAATTGTGTGCGCGTGTGTGTATGTAATATTAACAATTGTGTAACTAGCGTCAGAAGATTGTCACTTGTCTAGTTAAAATAACTCTGGGTTTCAGCTCTTGAACCCCGATTAGGTGCCTCCGTAACCCTTTCCACCACCGCCCACGGGATGGGTATGGGGTGCATAATAATGAAATGAAATGAACGAGATGATAATAGAGAGAAGGAGAAGGGCTCTGTGTGGCGGTAGTGAGACACGGCCCTGATAACACTAGGGGTCGTAGAGGCCTCCTGGCCTCATACATATACCATGGCTAGCAGAACTCAAGAGGCAAGGACGCTCCAGTTGCTTGGAACGGCCCACAGGCCCGCATGGCCACTACAGCCTGGTTGGTCCGGCAAGTCTTGCAAGAACTTATCCAAGTGCCTCTTGAAGACATCCACTTTTGTTCTGGCAATATTTCTAATGCTTGCTGGGAGTGTGTTGAACAGTCGTGGATCTCTGATGTTCAGTGTTCTCTGATTGTGCCTATGGCACCTCTACTCCTCACTGGTTCTATTATGCATTTCCTTCCGTACCTTTCGCTCCAGTATGTTGTTATTCTACTGTGCAAATTTGGTACCTGGTCCTCCAGTATCTTCCATGTGTATATTATTTTGATAACTTTGTGGTAATGCTCTCTAGGATGGAATATGAAAAGGGCTCACTAACAACCCCATTGAAAGCTGCAGAAATTACTCCTGTGATGAACATCCAAAGATCTTCTACTGCACGAATCTATTCAATAAACCATCTAAATTATTGAGAACGTTTTAAATATCTCACGATTTTCTGTAAGAGCGCAGGCGGGAGAGATACATAATAATTTACACGTGGAAAATATTAGAGGGGCTGGTCCCAAACCTGCACACAGAAATAACATCACATGAGACCAGGAGGCATGGCAGGATGTGCAGAATACCCCCGTTGAAGAGCTGAGGTGCAACAGGTACTCTGAAGGTCAATTCTGTCAACATTAAAAGATCAAGACAAAGTACTCAACCTCTGTACACAGCCTCTGATCAATTTGCCTGTGAGTTATATGACAGACAGATGCAGCTGCAAGCAGCTGCATTCTTCACCTACACCTTGCCCATGTTAGGCCAAATCTAGATTATGTAGATGAGTTTGATCTCCGTACTGTCGAATGGACATTAAATGCACTAGAGGATGAATTTACATATTTGAATTGACATGCAGACAATGAATTGCAAATTTCTAGATGAAAATATTAATAAAAATAGTAATTTATATTCTTTAGAAAGAATTAAACGGAGGAATGAAGAGATGGATGAAAGGGTAACAAAATAGGTCAACAAATAATACAACAAACAATTAACTTTAAATTTAGAAAAAAAAGACCTGGGTAAATACTGGTTTCAGATCAGGTGTGTAGGTTGATGAACCAAATAACCGGGTCAGATAATTGACTTTGAATTGATGGCTTCTTTCAAGCTTAGGTTAGACATTGATATGAATGAGTTTAGATGGATATAAATTGAAGCTGCCCCGTATGGGCAAGAAGGTGGTTGTTGTTGTTAAAGATTCGCTACCTGGAACAAAAAGTTTCAAGTAGCACGGGCTATGGTGAGCCCGTATGGGCCAGTGGGCCTTCTGTACTTGTCATTATTCTTATGTTCTCTCTCTCTCTTGCAGCGGCGGATGACAACACTGAACCACGGGCTATGTGAAGGTAAGTCCCGTATGGTGTACAGTGTGGCAAGTCCCGTATGGTGTACAGTGTGACAAGTCCCGTATGGTGTACAGTGTGGCAAGTCCCGTATGGTGTACAGTGTGGCAAGTCCCGTATGGTGTACAGTGTGGCAAGTCCCGTATGATGTACAGTGTGGCAAGTCCCGTATGGTGTACAGTGTGGCAAGTCCCGTATGGTGTACAGTGTGGCAAGTCCCGTATGATGTACAGTGTGGCAAGTCCCGTATGGTGTACAGTGTGGCAAGTCCCGTATGATGTACAGTGTGGCAAGTCCCGTATGGTGTACAGTGTAGCAAGTCCCGTATGGTGTACAGTGTGGCAAGTCCCGTATGGTGTACAGTGTGGCAAGTCCCTTATGATGTACAGTGTGGCAAGTCCCGTATGGTGTACAGTGTGGCAAGTCCCGTATGATGTACAGTGTGGCAAGTCCCGTATGGTGTACAGTGTAGCAAGTCCCGTATGGTGTACAGTGTGGCAAGTCCCGTATGGTGTACAGTGTGGCAAGTCCCGTATGATGTACAGTGTGGCAAGTCCCGTATGGTGTACAGTGTGGCAAGTCCCGTATGATGTACAGTGTGGCAAGTCCCGTATGGTGTACAGTGTGGCAAGTCCCGTATGATGTACAGTGTGGCAAGTCCCGTATGGTGTACAGTGTAGCAAGTCCCGTATGGTGTACAGTGTGGCAAGTCCCGTATGGTGTACAGTGTGGCAAGTCCCGTATGGTGTACAGTGTGACAAGTCCCGTATGATGTACAGTGTGGCAAGTCCCGTATGGTGTACAGTGTAGCAAGTCCCGTATGGTGTACAGTGTGGCAAGTCCCGTATGGTGTACAGTGTGGCAAGTCCCGTATGGTGTGCAGTGTGGCAAGTCCCGTATGGTGTACAGTGTGGCAAGTCCCGTATGGTGTACAGTGTGACAAGTCCCGTATGATGTACAGTGTGGCAAGTCCCGTATGGTGTACAGTGTAGCAAGTCCCGTATTGTGTACAGTGGCAAGTCCCATACGGTGTACAGTGTAGCAAGTCCTGTATGGTGTACAGTGTAGCAAGTCCTGTATGGTGTACAGTGTGGCAAGTCCCATATAGTGTACAGTGACAAGTCCCGTATGATGTACAGTGTGACAAGTCCCGTATGGTGTACAGTGTGACAAGTCCTGTATGGTGTACAGTGTGGCAAGTCCCGTATGGTGTACAGTGTGACAAGTCCCGTATGGTGTACAGTGTGGCAAGTCCCGTATGGTGTACAGTGTGACAAGTCCCGTATGGTGTACAGTGTGGCAAGTCCTGTATGGTGTACAGTGTGGCAAGTCCCGTATGGTGTACAGTGTGACAAGTCCTGTATGGTGTACAGTGTGGCAAGTCCCGTATGGTGTACAGTGGCAAGTCCCGTATGGTGTACAGTGTGGCAAGTCCCGTATGGTGTACAGTGTGGCAAGTCCCGTATGGTGTACATTGTGGCAAGTCCCGTATGGTGTACAGTGTGACAAGTCCCGTATGGTGTACAGTGTGGCAAGTCCCGTATGGTGTACAGTGTGGCAAGTCCCGTATGGTGTACAATGTGGCAAGTCCCGTATGGTGTACAGTGTGGCAAGTCCCGTATGGTGAACAGTGTGGCAAGTCCGGTATGGTGTACAGTGTGGCAAGTCCGGTATGGTGTACAGTGTGGCAAGTCCGGTATGGTGTACAGTGTGGCAAGTCCGGTATGGTGTACAGTGTGGCAAGTCCCGTATGGTGTACAGTGTGGCAAGTCTCGTATGATGTACAGTGTGGCAAGTTCCGTATGATGTACAGTGTGGCAAGTCCCATATGGTGTACATTGACAAGTCCTGTATGGTGTACAGTGTGGCAAGTCCCGTATGGTGTACAGTGACAAGTCCCGTATGGTGTACAGTGTAGCAAGTCCCGTATGGTGTACAGTGACAAGTCCCGTATGGTGTACAGTGTAGCAAGTCCCGTATGGTAGGGCAACGACCAGCCCGTCCTCCAAACAAAGACCCAAACATGACTCCATCCACCCGCCAAACCCCCTGTTTGTGAATGAAAAACGGTTTACACACGACTCACAACTGCTGACGTTCGAACACTTCCGGAACAAGTGCTTCACTGACGACTTTTGTTCGAATCACAACGCTGTAAATGCTTCACCCACGTACTACAAATACAAATAATCGCCAACAGAACCTAAACACCTAACCTAACCTATGCCTATATATACACAATATGCTAATATATTATAATATTAATTTATTTTTGAGAAAATTCCTGTTTTGAATGAACAGCATGTTAAAATTTATGAATGCGTCTGTGGGGTCGACCGCTGGATGGAATGGACTTGAGTCGAGGATGGGTTGAGTTGCAGTAAGTTATGGTTTGATATTACAGGAAAAACAATTCTATGAATAATCTGTGGTACGCTTTAATAGTTACATATGTCATTTATTATTGGGCAAATTATCATATTGTTGTTTAAACTTTTTTAAACCAAAGTGTAATTACCTAAGTGTAGTTACAGGATGAGAACTATGCTCGTGGTGTCCCGTCATCCCAGTACTCTTTGTCCTATAACGCTTTGAAACTACTGACGGGGTACCACTCTGCAAATATGAATTTTCTTATGCTTCTTCGGTAGCGTTGCTTAGTTAGCTTTGTGACGATAATCTCTTTCAAGAGAGATTGAGCCTGCTCTTCCCTACAAAGTACGTAAAAACAAAAGATAATATAGAAGATACGTCCAGCAAGTATCGCCAAACGTTTTGCCCAGAGAGCAAAACGTACCCAGCACACAGTGACACCTGCTAGCTACCGCCACCGTAAATCAGCAAACTGCTTGTCCTTTGCCTGCCTGTCGCTGATTGGCTGGTGTCCCGTCGCACCTGCCCTCCGCCCTCCGCCACAAATTGATGTTTGGGCTGCAGTGGCCCAGTATTGTCAGAATATCTCAGTGCTCCTTGCAGTTGACATCTCTCGCTGGTAGACTAAGCCTTGGCTTTCGTGTACTAAGGGAGATGGCAGCTCGAAGCCAATATTCCAGCTCCATTCATATTTATTTTGCTATCACTGTAACTCACTTGTCTTAACGTAACTTTTCATTTGCCAGTGATTATTCATATTATTTTGTTTGTTGACTTGTCTTTTATATTTTATGTGCTTAACTTTATTCATGTCTTGTTTTTCTAAAGTAATTAAAATTTCATTGTTAAATTTACTTGTGTTTTGTGTGTCTTCCCATTACCTTACCACAGACGAAAGTTCCAGCTTTTCTCTTTTTTTTCTCTAATGTGACGAGGCCCTGCCCCTAGCTTTTGAAACAGCCGAACACCAACGCTTTACCGTCACAGCTTAAATCTATAACCTCTTGTCTTTGAAGCTCCAGGTCTCAGAAATTCTTCCCTATCAATTTGTCGATTCCCTTTACTATTTTGTACGTAGTGATCATATCGCCTCTTTTTCTCCTGTCTCATAGTTTTGGCTAATTTATGCCTCTGACCTCTCCTCGTAGCTCTTGCCCTTCAGTAGTAAACGCCTCTCCTCACTTGCTAAATCGACCAACGTTTTTGCAGGTTACCCTTTTGGCGCGATCCTGTACCCTTGGGAAGAAATATTTTAATTAATTTCTTAATTAATTGCAATTAATGTGCAACTTAAAATATCATGACGTTTAACGGTGACAAGTTCCAGGTACTTATGTATGGTGATAACGAGGAAGTTGAACTAAAGACAGGGTGCAGAACACAATCAGACACAATCATAGAAGGAAAGCATTATGCAATACGTGAAAGATCTGGGTATTATGATGTCTGACGACCTGACGTTTCGTGAACATAACCGAGCAAATATAGAGGCGGCGGCCAGGACAATGATAGGATGGAGTATAAGAACGTTCACATCCAGAGACTCCACAGCAATGTTAATACTATTTAAATCACTGGTGCTGTCAAGTCTTGAGTATTGCTCGGTACTCACTTCCCCCTTCAGAGCGGGAGAGATCTCTGAATTAGAGGGAATACAGAGAACATATACGGCACGCATAGACACGATAAAACATCTAAATTATTGGGACCGTCTCAAAGCTCTCAAAATGTTCTCTTTGGAAAGGAGACGAGAAAAGTATGAAATAATATATACATGGAAGATACTGGAGGGCCAGGTCCCAAATTTGCATAGTAGAATAACAACATACTGGAGCGAAAGGTACGGAAGGAAATGTAGGATAGAACCTAAATGAGAGTAGAGGTGCCATAGGCACAATCAGAGAACACTGAACATCAGAGGTCTACAGCTGTTCAACACCTTCCCTGCAAACATTTGAAATATTGCTGGAACAAAGGTGGATGTATTCAAGAGGCACTTAGATAAATTCTTGCAAGAAGTGTTGTACCAACCGGGCTGTGGTGGGTAAGTGGGCCTGCGGGCCGCTCCAATAGCCTGGTGGATCAAGCTCACACAAGTCAAGCCTGGCCTCGGGCCGGGGCTCGGGAAGTAGAACTCCCAGAACCCCATCAATTAAGTAATAGATATTATTTTCGATTGGGCATTGCAAAATAACATGATGTTTAACAGTGATAAGTTCCAGGAACTTATGGATAGCGGAAACGAGGAACTCACGCGAAATGAAGGATACAGGACACAATCAGAACGACTCGTAGAAGAAAAACAAAATGCAAAAGATCTGGAAATTATGATGTTTGGCAAGCCGACATTTAGTATATACAAGCGAGCAAATATAACAGCGGCCAGGAAAGTGATTGGCTGGATTTAGAGAACCTTCAAATCCTGGGATCCCACCGCAATGCCAATAGTTCTTAAATCATTGTGTTTTTCCATCTTGAAAACACGGTACTCCGTTTCGTAATTCAGAGCGAGAGAGTTTTCTGAAATAGGGGAAATTCAGAGAACATCGGCATACATAATGATAAAACATTTCAATTACTGGGACCCTCTCAAAGTTCTCAAAATGTACTCTTTGGAAAGGTGACGAGAAGGTATCAAATAATATATACATGTAAGATATTGGAGGGCCAGATCCCAAATTTGCACAGTAGAATAACAACATACTGGAGCGAAAGGTACGGAAGGAAATGCAGAATAGAACCAGTGAGGAGTAGAGGTGCCATAGGCACAATCCGAGAACACTGAACATCAGAGGTCCACAGCTGTTCAACACCCTCCTAGCAAGTATTAAAAGTATTTCTGGAACAATGGTGGATTTGATTAAGAAACAGTTTGATAAGTTCTTGCAAGAAGTGCTGGACCAACCAGGCTGTAGTGGATATGTGGGCCTGCAGGCTGCTCCAAGCACCAACATGTTGGACCAAACTCTCACAAGTCGAGCCTGACCTCGGGGAGCCGGGCTCGGGGAGTAAAACTCCCAGAACCCCTCTACAGGTAAGATACAGGTACATGAGGTAGATCTATAACTATACAAGCAAGGGGACAGCAGGCGGCAAAGCAAGGGGGAACAGCAGGTGGCAGAGCATGGGGTGCATTAGGCAGCAAGTACAGAGCACAGCTAGCAGCAAAGCAGGGGGCACAGCAGACGGCAAACAAGTTAAGTCCTTCAAACCACTAAATAAAAATGATGGGTTTAGTGTTGGGTGCGTCGACATTGTGCTGGGTGGCCCCGCCCCGCACTAACCCATCCCGCAGGGCACAGAGGAGTCCGTCTTGGCAGCAAGTACACAAGACGGAGAGAGGCACGTGAAGGAAGAGTTTTAGAAATGTGGAATATAGAGTACGGAGTTCCTCCTCCACCCTCGTAGGTAGGTGCACGGGTTACCTCGTAGGTAGGGGCACGGGTTACCTCGTAGGTAGGTGCACGGGTTACCTCGTAGGTAGGTGCACGGGTTACCTCGTAGGTAGGGGCACGGGTTACCTCGTAGGTAGGGGCACGGG
Source organism: Procambarus clarkii (assembly GCF_040958095.1). Taxonomy (NCBI): domain Eukaryota; kingdom Metazoa; phylum Arthropoda; class Malacostraca; order Decapoda; family Cambaridae; genus Procambarus; species Procambarus clarkii. The sequence goes on along the minus strand of NC_091216.1, from coordinate 13,404,859 downwards.
TTACCTCGTAGGTAGGTGCACGGGTTACCTCGTAGGTAGGGGCACGGGTTACCTCGTAGGTAGGGGCACGGGTTACCTCGTAGGTAGGGGCACGGGTTACCTCGTAGGTAGGGGCACGGGTTACCTCGTAGGTAGGGGCACGGGTTACCTCGTAGGTAGGGGCATGGATAACGTTGTAGGTATTTATATATATTATAAACAACAGAGGTCCTTGGACAGAGCCTTGAGGTACTCCACTTATAAGATTTTCCCACTCTGACTTAACTCCATTTATACTCACTCTTTGTTTCCTTGGGTATAGCCATGCCCTAATCCAGCTTAATATAGCACCCCAAATACCCTGAGTCTTTATCTTTTTAATCAGTCTTTCATGTGGCACTGTATCAAAAGCTTTGCTAAACTCAAGGTACACAACATCACAAACCTTTCCACTGTCAACTGCCTCAACTATGCTGGAATAAAATGATAGCAAATTTGTTAAAAATGAACGGCCATTTGTATAACCATGCTGTGAATTATTTTTGAATTTATGTTTTTCAAGATGAAGTTGAATGGTATATGCAGTTATTGATTCAAGTAACTTTCCCACAATAGACGTTAAGCTAATTGGCCGATAGTTGGACGCAAGTGATCAATCCCCTTTCTTGAAAATTGGAACCACATTAGCAACCTTCCACGACTTTGGCACTTTTCCTGAATCTAATGATTTATTAAATATGGTAAACAATGGCTCGCAAAGCTCCTCTTTGCATTCTTTAAGCACCCTGGCAAACACTTCATCCGGCCCTGGGAATTTGTTTTGCTTGAGTTTCACTATTTGTTTAATAACATCCTCCCTGGTAACTGCTAAACTCGTCAACCTGTCCTCGTCCCCACCCACATAGACTTGTTCGGCTGAAGGCATAATGTTAAGTTCCACTTGAGTAACTACAGAGATAAAATATTTATTAAAATTACTACTCGTCTCTTCGTCATTATCCGCTATCTAACCTGTCTCAGTTTTTAATGAACCTATACTTTCCCTAATCTTTGTTTAATTTAACTGAAAAAAACTTTGGGATTTGTCTTTGCTTGCCCTGCTATGCGAACTTCATAGTTTCTTTTTGCCCTCCTTATCTCTTTTTTAACATATCTAACCAGTTATCTTGAGGTTGTCTTGAGATGATTTCGGGGCTTAGTGTCCCCGCGCCCGGTCGTCGACAGGCCTCCAGGTTGCTGGACTGGTCAACCAGGTTGTTGGACGCAGCTACTCGCAGCCTGACGTATGAGTCACAGCCTGGTTGATCAGGTATTCTTTGGAGGTGTTTATCCAGTTCTCTTTTGAACACTGTGAGGGGTCGGCCAGTTATGCCCCTTATGTGTAGTGGAAGCGTGTTGAACAGTCTCGGGCCTCTGATGTTGATAGAGTTCTCTCTCAGAGTACCTTTTGCACCTCTGCTCTTCAACGGGGGTATTCTGCACATCCTGCCATGCCTTCTGGTCTCATGTGGTGTTATTTCTGTGTGCAGGTTTGAGACCAGCCCCTCTAATATTTTCCATGTGTAAATTATTATGTATCTCTCCCGTCTGCGTTCAAGAGAATACAGATTTAGGCTCTCTAGTCGGTCCCAATAGTGTAGATGTTTTACTGAGTGGATTCTAGCAGTAAAGGATCTCCGCACGCTCTCCAGGTCAGCAATTTCTCCAGCTTTGAAAGGGGCTGTCATTGTGCAGCAGTACTCCACTCTAGAGAGCACAAGCGTTTTGAAAAGTATCATCATCGGTATAGCATCTCTAGTGTGAAAAGTTCTTGTTATCCAACCTGTCATTTTTCTTGCAGTTGTGACGGCTACTTTATTGTGTTCTTTAAAGGTAAGGTCTTCCGACATCAGTACACCCAGATCCTTTACATTGCCTTTACGTTCTATATTATGATTTGACTGAGTTTTGTACGTGGTTTCCGTTTTTATATTTTCTTTTTTTTCCGTAGTGCATGAGCTGGAACTTATCTTCGTTAAACACCATATTATTTTCTGTAGCCCATAGAAAGACCTGATTGACATCTGTTGGAGGTTTGCTGTGTCCTCTATGTTGTCTACTCTCATAAAAATCCTAGTGTCATCTGCAAATGATGATACGGTACTATAGAGTGTGTTCTTGTTTATGTCTGATATGAGGATGAGAAAAAGTACTGGAGCAAGCACAGTACCCTGGGGGACTGAGCTCTTCACGGTTGATGGGCTGGATTTTATTTTGTTGACTATTACACATTGGGTTCTGTTAGTCAGGAAATTGTGGATCCAGCTGCCTATTTTTCCGGTAATTCCTTTTGAACGCATTTTATGTGCAATAACACCATGGTCACATTTGTCGAAGGTTTTTGCGAAATCTGTGTAAATTACATCAGCGTTTTGTTTGTCTTCCATAGCATCTAATGCCATATCATAGTGGTCCAGCAACTGTGACAGGCAAGAGCGCCCTGTTCTGAAACCATGTTGTCCGGGGTTATGGAGATGCTGTGATGCCATGTATTTTGTGATCTTACTTCTTAGCACTCAAAGCTTTTTATGGTGTGTGATGTTAGTGCTATCGGTCTGTAATTTTTTGTCTCTGCCTTATTTCCTCCTTTATGGAGTGGTGCTATCTCTGCTGGTATACTACGTTCCTGTGCTTTGCTTAGGCTATTTTGAAATAAGTTATATTTTAAATCCACATTGAAATCCCTTATTACATCACCCATCGCTGGGTTCACGTCTCGCTCCAAGTCCAGCCCACCCCCATGATATATATAAGTATTGGACTTATACTTTCGACGGAAGTTATATATATGGAGGATGATAAAGAAATTTGTGAAATCCTAATAAAGCAGTATGGAGACATGTTTAACATACCAATAAACAACTTGATAGTGGAAGATCCAGACAACTTCTTTAGGCGTGATTTCCAAACCCCTGTAAATATAACTGATATCAACACGAGCGTGGCAGATTTTGACAGAGAAATTGATAGCATGTCCATGCACTCAGCCCCGGGTCCAGACTCATGGCATTAAATCATTATAAACAAATGCTAAGTGCCAGTAGCACACTCGGTACAGTGTGGAGGAAGAGCTTGAACACGGGGGATATACAGGAAGAGCTTAAATCATGTAGATTTGGGACCTGGCCCTCCAGTATTTTCCACGTGTATATTATTATGTATCTCTCTCGTCCCCTTTCTAGTGAGTACATTTGGAGAGCTTTGAGACGATCCCAATAATTTAGGTGCTTTATCACGTCAATGCGTGCCGTGTATGTTCTCTGTACTCACTCTATTTCAGCAGTTTCTCCTGCTCTGAAGGGGGAAGAGAGTACTGAGTAGTACTCACTGCTCAGTGAATACTGTTAAGTGAAACTCCACCTTTGTGGATTCTCACTGAACACATCAATATTTTCTTCTACCACCCCTTTCTTTTTTATTTTTTTTATCAATTTTATTACATTGTGTTACTGATTACAGGAAAGACTAATATATATATATATATATATATATATATATATATATATATATATATATATATATATATATATATATATATATATATATATATATATATATATGCCACAACTCTCCTAAACACGAGAGTGAAGTGTACAACTTTAGAACACTTTCCGTACAGTGTGGACCCTTCTCTTTTAAGGGTCTGAGCTGGTGGTGGAGCGGGTTAAGGCGTACCTGTTATGCCAGTTGCTGGAAGGCTTCTGTGCTGGCTAGGGTTCGAGTCTCCTGGTGGGAAAGTGTTCTAAAGTTGTATATATATATATATATATATATATATATATATATATATATATATATATATATATATATATATATATATATATATATATATATATATATATAATTTATATATAATTTCAAATGAAGGAAAGGGGTGATTGTAAGACCTGACGCAGTGTTGGTGGAGAGGGCGTGACTTGTTTAAGTTCAACACTTGTCATAATTAGTATGCAAATACACTTGTGGTCCAGTGAGCTCCCAGAGTGATGTATTCTCCTGTGAGGTTCTTACGTGTGTGTATATGTCGGAGTTGGTCAGTGAGGAGGAGATGGGGCTGTGGAGGGTAGGTGCTAGGTGTACTAGGTAGGTGCTAGGTGAATTAGGTAGGTGCTAGGTGTACTAAGTAGTAGGTAGGTGCTAGGTGTACTAGGTAGGTGCTAGGTGTACTGGGTAGGTGCTAGGTGTACTAGGTAGGTGGTAGGTGTACTAGGTAGGTGCTAGGTGTACTAGGTAGGTGCTAGGTGTACTAGGTAGGTGCTAGGTGTACTGGGTAGGTGCTAGGTGTACTTTATAGGTGGTAGGTGTACTAGGTAGGTGCTAGGTGTACTAGGTAGGTGCTAGGTGTACTAGGTAGGTGCTAGGTGTACTAGGTAGGTGCTAGGTGTACTAGGTAGGTACTAGGTGTACTAGGTAGGTACTAGGTGTACTAGGTAGGTGCAAGGTGTACTAGGTAGGTGCTAGGTGTACTAGGTAGTAGGTAGGTGCTAGGTGTACTAGGTAGGTGCTAGGTGTACTAGGTAGGTGCTAGGTGTACTAGGTAGTAGGTAGGTCCTAGGTGTACTAGGTAGGTGCTAGGTGTACTAGGTAGTAGGTAGGTCCTAGGTGTACTAGGTAGGTGCTAGGTGTACTAGGTAGGTGCTAGATGTACTAGGTAGGTGCTTGGTGTACTAGGTAGGTGCTAGGTGTACTAGGTAGGTGCTAGGTGTACTAGGTAGGTGCTAGGTGTACTAGGTAGGTGCTAGGTGTACTAGGTAGGTGCTTGGTGTACTAGGTAGGTGCTAGGTATACTAGGTAGGTGCTAGGTGTACTAGGTAGGTACTAGGTGTACTAGGTAGGTGCTAGGTGTACTAGGTAGGTGCTTGGTGTACTAGGTAGGTGCTAGGTGTACTAGGTAGGTGCTAGGTGTACTAGGTAGGTGCTAGGTGTACTAGGTAGGTGCTAGGTATACTAGGTAGGTGCTAGGTGTACTAGGTAGGTGCTAGGTGTACTAGGTAGGTGCTAGGTGTACTAGGTAGGTGCTAGGTGTACTAGGTAGGTGCTAGGTGTACTAGGTAGGTGCTAGGTGTACTAGGTAGGTGCTAGGTGTACTAGGTAGGTGCTTGGTGTACTAGGTAGGTGCTAGGTGTACTAGGTAGGTGCTAGGTATACTAGGTAGGTGCTTGGTGTACTAGGTAGGTGCTAGGTGTACTAGGTAGGTGCTAGGTGTACTAGGTAGGTGCTTGGTGTACTAGGTAGGTACTAGGTGTACTAGGTAGGTTCTAGGTGTACTAAGTAAGTGCTAGTGTCCTAAGTAGGTGCTAGGTGTAGTAGGTAGGTGCTAGGTGTACTAGGAAAGTGCTAGGTATACTAGGTAAGTGCTAATACTATTTATATCACTGGTGCTGTCCCGTCTTGAGTACTGCTCGGTACTCACTTCACCCTTCAGACCGAGAGAGATCTCTGAATTAGCAGGAATACAGAGAACATATACGGCACGCATAGACACTATAAAACATCTAAATTATTGGGAAATCTAAATTATTATTATACCGTCTCATAGCTCTCAAAAGCTCTCAAGCTCTTCTCTTTGGAAAGGAGACGAGAGAGTTATCAAATTATATAAACATGGAAGATACTGGAGGTCCTAAATTTGCACAGTAGAATAACAACATACTGGAGCAAAAGGTACGGAAGGAAATACAGAATAGAACCAGTGAGGAGTAGAGGTGCCATAGGCACAATCCGAGAACACTGAACATCAGAGGTCCACAGCTGTTCAACACCCTCCCAGCAAGTATTAAAAGTATTTCTGGAACAATGGTGGATTTGATTAAGAAACAGTTCGATAAGTTCTTGCAAGAAGTGCTGGACCAACCAGGCTGTAGTGGATATGTGGGCCTGCAGGCTGCTCCAAGCACCAGCATGTTGGACCAAGTACCAAATCTACACAGAAAAATAACAACATACTGGAGTGAACAATATGGAAGAAAATGCAGAATAGAACCAGTGAAGAGCAGAGGTGCCATAGGTACAATCAGAGAACACTGTATAAACATCAGAGGTCCGCGGTTGTTCAACGTCCTCCCAGCGAGCATAAGAAATATTGCCGGAACAACCGTGGACATCTTCAAGAGAAAACTAGATAGTTTCCTCCAAGGAGTGCCGGACCAACCGGGCTGTGGTGGGTATGTGGGCCTGCGGGCCGCTCCAAGCAACAGCCTGGTGGACCAAACTCTCACAAGTCGAGCCTGGCCTCGGGCCGGGCTTGGGGAAGAACAACTCCTACAATCCCACCCAGGTACAATTTATTTTTGTTTTACAATCCAGGCACTTCATTTATAGGTGTTCTGAAGATAATATATGTAAGCTTTACAACATATTCAGGAAACGCCTTCACCTGACCCCCCCTTCCCCCCCCCTCTCTCTCTCTCTCTCTCTCTCTCTCTCTCTCTCTCTCTCTCTCTCTCTCTCTCTCTCTCTCTCTCTCTCTCTCTCTCTCTCTCTCTCTCTCTCTCTCTCCCCCCTCCCCCTCCCCCTCCCTCCCTCGCACACATGTTCTCTCACTCGTATGTGTTCACTTCCCCACAAACACCCATTCACCTCTCCACTATTCCCTCCCATCCTGTCCCCCCCCCCTCCCCTCCCCTCCCCCCATCCCCCCCACCCATGCAGCTTGTCTCAGGTTACACCTTATCATAAAATATTTATTACCAAATGTATTTAATTCGTGTAACCCAATACTTGAGATCAGTTTACGTGCTCGATGGTGGGTTCACCTCACATCTTACACCCACATCATCTTTACTATTAAAGAGAATGTCTGTGTGCCTCCCAAATTGTAGAGGATGTGAATTCAGAAAATTTTATTTTAATAATAAAGAGATTAACTTGGAACAAATAAAGACCTCGCAGAATTAAGCTGGGAAGAAGAACTAGAAAATACAAACCTGTCTTGAGGTTATATCTTGAGATGATTTCGGGGATTTTTGTTTTTTTTTTTACTGTTCCCGCTGCCCGGTCTTCGACCAGGCCTCCATCCCCAGGAAGCAGCCCGTGACAGCTGACTAACTCCCAGGTACCGATTTTACTGCTATGTAACAGGGGCATAGGGTGAAAGAAACTCTGCCCATTGTTTCTCGCCGGTGCCCCGTATCGAACCCGGAACCACAGGATCACGCGATCAGTGTTCGGTCCGCTCAGCCGCCGGCATCCCGAAAAATAGTGCCTGGAAAAAATGAGCTCAGCAGCCTGAGTAATGTGCTCAAGTTGCACATTGCACACTTAACACATAAAGAGGAAGAGATGCAGAGTGGAACGGGAACGGCGTTTCCTCTATAGCCGAAGAATACGAAATGCAAAGTAGACTAGAATCTACTTTTATCAACAATAATACAAATTTTAATGTCTCCGCAGAGCAGTGGTTACTAGATTTGTTGAGCGACAATGTAACAAGGTTATTACCCTATACATACACCCCTCCCCAGCACACCTGACTTGACGCCAAAAAAGCAATTAGAGCCATTATTCTCGCTCACTGCTGAATAGGATCCAAAGTATACAGTCTAAGTATACAGAACAGAACGAAGTATACAGTCTACATTTCCTCGTTTTTTTTCAAAATTGTTTATTATTTTCACTGATTAGTGCATTATTGCACTTCATTCTCATCAGAAAACCCATGAAGGATTCAAACCGGGGCCCTCTACACCCCTTGGCATGTCCAGTATTATAACCACTCAGCCACCGACTGTACAAAAGTACTGGGAAGTCATCCGACTTGTAATCCCAACACCCGACAGCACTCGTGACTATTGGGCTCAGATATTTCATCCAAACGCTTCAACATGCAAGGGAGGCATGAGCAGGGCGTTCCATTCACTTCAAGCTCGGGAACATGTGAAGTCGACAATATAACAGTTGCCACTCGTTTAGAGAACGGGGTTCGAGGAAGCCCTTGATGCTGTGGCCAGATAGATCTTTATGCTACTACGGGCAAAGTGTGTTCATTACCACATTTCAGTTTTATTCTAATATTTTTTCCATTTGTGGGTGTACTAATTGTTGGTGTACCCTGTGTGGGTGTACTAATTGTTGGTGTACCCAGTGTGGGTGTACTGATTGTTGGTGTACCCAGTGTGGGTGTACTAATTGTTGGTGTACCCAGTGTGGGTGTACTAATTGTTGGTGTACCCTGTGTGGGTGTACTGATTGTTGGTGTACCCTGTGTGGGTGTACTAATTGTTGGTGTACCCTGTGTGGGTGTACTAATTGTTGGTGTACCCAGTGTGGGTGTACTGATTGTTGGTGTACCCTGTGTGGGTGTACTAATTGTTGGTGTACCCAGTGTGGGTGTACTGATTGTTGGTGTACCCAGTGTGGGTGTACTGATTGTTGGTGTACCCAGTGTGGGTGTACTGATTGTTGGTGTACCCAGTGTGGGTGTACTAATTGTTGGTGTACCCTGCTTGATGGGGTTCTGGGAGTTGTTCTACTCCCCAAGCCCGGCCCGAGGCCAGGCTCGACTTGTGAGAGTTTGGTCCACCAGGCTGTTGCTTGCAGCGGCCCGCAGGCCCACATACCCACCACAGCCCGGTTGGTCCCGCACTCCTTGGAGGAATAAATCTAGTTTCCTCTTGAAGATGTCCACGGTTGTTCCGGCAATATTTCTTATGCTTGCTGGGAGGACGTTGAACAACCGCGGACCTCTGATGTTTATACAGTGTTCTCTGATTGTGCCTATGGCACCCCTGCTCTTCACTGGTTCTATTCTGCATTCTCTTCCATATCGTTCACTCCAGTACGTTGTTATTTTACTGTGTAGATTTGGTACTTGGCCCTCCAGTATCTTCTAGGTGTATATTATTTGATATCTCTCTCGTCTTCTTTCTAGTGAGTACATTTGGAGAGCTTTGAGACGATCCCAATAATTTAGGTGCTTTATTGCGTCTATGCGTGCCGTATATGTTCTCTGTATTCCCTCTATTTCAGCAATCTCTCCTGCTCTGAAGGGGAAGTGAGTACTGAGCAGTACTCAAGACGGGACAACACAAGTGACTTGAAGAGTACAACCATTGTGATGGGATCCCTGGATTTGAAAGTTCTCGTAATCCATCCTATCATTTTTCTGGCTGTCGCAATATTTGCTTGGTTATGCTCCTTAAACGTTAGGTCGTCAGACATTATTATTCCCAAATCCTTTACATGCTGTTTTCCTACTATGGGTACATTTGATTGTGTTTTGTACTCTGTATTATGTTTAAGGTCCTCATTTTTACCGTACCTGAGTACCTGGAATTTATCACTGTTAAACATCATGTTATTTTCTGATGCCCAGTCGAAAACTTTATTAATATCAGCTTGAAGTTTTTCAATGTCCTCAGCCGAGGTAATTTTCATACTGATTTTTGTGTCATCTGCAAAGAATGATACGAAGCTGTGACTTGTATTTTTGTCTATATCTGATATGAGAATAAGGAAAAGCAGCGGTGCAAGGACTGTACCCTGAGGTACAGAGCTTTTCACTGCACTTGGACTAGATTTTATATGGTTGACCGTTACTCGCTGAGTCCTGTTTGACAGAAAACTGAGTATTCAGCGTCCTACTTTACCGGTTATTCCCATTGACTTCATTTTGTGTGCTATCACGCCATGGTCACATTTATCGAAAGTCTTTGCGAAGTCCGTGTATATCACATCAGCATTCTGTTTCTCTTCTAATGCCTCAGTGACTTTGTCGTAGTGATCAAGGAGCTGTGAGAGGCACGATCTTCCCGCTCGAAATCCATGTTGGCCTGGGTTGTGAAGGTCATTGGTCTCCATGAAATTGGTGACCTGACTTCTAATTACTCTCTCAAATACTTTTATGATGTGCGATGTTAGTGCAACTGGTCTATAATTTTTTGCCAATGCTTTGCTCCCTCCCTTGTGTAGAGGGGCTATGTCTGCTACCTTAAGTGCCTCTGGTATCTCCCCCGTGTCCAAGCTCTTCCTCCACACTATACTGAGTGCCTGTGCTACCGGCACTTTGCATTTCTTTATAAATATTGAATTCCATGAGTCTGGACCTGGGGCCGAGTGCATGGGCATGTTTTCAATTTCTTCTTCAAAATTTAGTGCGCTCGTGTTTATATCAGTTATATTTACAGGGGTTTGAATATCCCGCATAAAGAAATTGTCTGGATCTTCTACCTTCATGTTGTTTATTGGAGTGCTAAACATGTCCTCGTACTGCTTTTTTAGGATTTCACTAATTTCTTTGTCATCCTCCGTGTATGAACCTTCACTTGTACGAATAGGTCCAATACTGGCAGTGGTTTTTGCTTTTGATTTCGCATATGAGAAGAAATATTTTGGATTTTTCTTTATTTCCTGAATTGCTTTCTGTTCTAACTGCCTTTCTTCAGTTTCATATGAGTGTTTCAATTTCCGCTCGATTTCTTCAATCTCCCTATTTAAATTATTCCTTCTTTGACGGGAAATTCGTGTCTGCATAAGCAGTTCCGTTATTTTTTTCCTGCGTTTATAGTGTCGTCTGCGTTCTCTTTCTACGTTAGATCTCTTTCTGGCTTTCCTCAAAGGAACATGTTTCAGACAGACTTGATACGCTTCTGAAGTAAGTTTTTCTATTTCTTCAGTAGGACTTAGTATTATTTAGAACAGTTCCCCATGGAATGTTTGTAAGTTCCCTGTTTATTATCTCCCAGTCTATCCTTTTATTATTAAAATTGAATTTACTGAATAACCCTCTCCCTTTATCAACGTTTTAGGTCTATTCTGAGTATTGATGGTCGTTTGCACTTCAATGAGTTTGTGATCTGAGTATGTGGTATCTGATATCGTAATGTCTCTGATAATGTCTTCATTGTTCGTAAAGACCAGATCTAGAATATTTTCATTTCTCGTTGGCTCCGATATCTGCTGATTGAGTGAAAATTTGTCACAGAATCTAAGTAGTTCTCTAATCTGTGGTTGGTTAGGTCCTGATAGATTTCCTGGTATAATATTATTGTTTGCTATTGTCCATCAGAGACTAGGCAAGTTGAAGTCACCTAGGAAGATAATATCAGGTATCGGGTTCTCCAAATTATCAAGGCTATTCTCTATTTTGTTTATCTGTTCTGTGAATTCCTCAGCCGTTGCATCTGGCGGTTTGTATATTAGTATAATCACTAAATTTATTTTCTCTATTTTTAATCCCAGTACCTCTACCACCTTATTTGTAACGTTTAGGAGCTCCGAGCATACAAGGTCTTCCCTAATATACAGACCCACTCCTCCATGTGACCTAATTTCCCTATCACACCTGTATAGGTTATATCCTGGAATCCAGATCTCACTGTCCAACAATTCCCCTGCATGGGTTTCTGTGAAAGCTCCAAATACTGCATTTGACTCCGTGAGGAGGCCAGTTATGAACTGTACTTTGTTGTTTGTTCTTGTTTTCAGTCCTTGTATGTTGGCAAAGATGAATGAGGTTACTCTATTAGTGATAGTTTGAATGGGAGACTTTTTCGGCAAGTCCATTATTCGTGGACACCCTGTGTGGGTGTATTGACTGGGTGTACTGATTGTTGGTGTACCCTGTGTGGGTGTATTGACTGGGTGTACTGATTGTTGGTGTACCCTGTGTGGGTGTATTGACTGGGTGTACTGATTGTTGGTGTACCCTGTGTGGGTGTATTGACTGGGTGTACTGATTGTTAGTGTACCCTGTGTGGGTGTACTGACTGGGTGTACTGCTGGTTGGTAGGCCATATATGGGTGTACCGGGTGTGGGTGTTAGTGGGCTGGGCCAGAGTAATGACTCGGCCTCAAGTGGGTGGCCCTTGACGGCGGCGTAGGCGTAGTCGCTCACGAAGGGAGGGGGGGAGGGGAGGGGAGAGAGAGGGGAGAAGGGAGAGGGGAGGGGGAGAGAGGGGAGAGGGGGGGGAGGGGGAGGGGGAGAGCTTGCATTAATAGTCCTGCCGTCAGCAGGATGTCTGCTCACATATGCATGTTGAGTGTTGTTGTTGTTGTTGTTGTTTAGTGCGAGGAGGGAGGAGGCTCTTGCCTTTATGGCGGGTGATGGGTGGCGCCCTCTCCCTGCTGGCCCCAGTGTCACACTGCCTCTCTGCACCCCGCACACACCCTCTCCCTGCTGGCCCCAGTGTCACACTGCCTCTCTGCACCCCGCACACACCCTCTCCCTGCTGGCCCCAGTGTCACACTGCCTCTCTGCACCCCGCACACACCCTCTCCCTGCTGGCCCCAGTGTCACACTGCCTCTCTGCACCCCGCACACACCCTCTCCCTGCTGGCCCCAGTGTCACACTGCCTCTCTGCACCCCGCACACACCCTCTCCCTGCTGGCCCCAGTGTCACACTGCCTCTCTGCACCCCGCACACACCCTCTCCCTGCTGGCCCCAGTGTCACACTGCCTCTCTGCACCCCGCACACACCCTCTCCCTGCTGGCCCCAGTGTCACACTGCCTCTCTGCACCCCGCACACACCCTCTCCCTGCTGGCCTCAGTGTCACGCTGCCTCTCTGCACCCCGCACACACCCTCTCCCTGCTGGCCCCAGTGTCACACTGCCTCTCTGCACCCCGCACACACCCTCTCCCTGCTGGCCCCAGTGTCACACTGCCTCTCTGCACCCCGCACACACCCTCTCCCCCCCCCCTCTACTTGCATCAACCTCCCCCCCCCACTCTGCATCAACCTCTCCCCCCCCCACACACTGCATCAACCTCCCCCCCCACACTGCATCAACCTCTCCCCCCCCCACACACTGCACCAACCTCCCCCCCCCACACTGCATCAACCTCTCCCCACCCCACACACTGCATCAACCTCCCCCCCCACACTGCATCAACCTCTCCCCCCCCCACACACTGCACCAACCTCCCCCCCCACACTGCATCAACCTCTCCCCCCCCCCCACACACTGCATCAACCTCCCCCCCCACACTGCATCAACCTCTCCCCCCCCCACACACTGCACCAACCTCCCCCCCCCACACTGCATCAACCTCTCCCCCCCCCACACACTGCATCAACCTCCCCCCCCACACTGCATCAACCTCTCCCCCCCCCCACACACTGCACCAACCTCCCCCCCCCCCACACTGCATCAACCTCTCCCCCCCCACACACTGCATCAACCTCTCCCCCCCCCACACACTGCATCAACCTCCCCCCCCACACTGCATCAACCTCTCCCCCCCCCACACACTGCACCAACCTCCCCCCCCCCCCACACTGCATCAACCTCTCCCCCCCCACACACTGCATCAACCTCTCCCCCCCCCACACTGCATCAACCTCTCCCCCCCCCCACACACTGCATCAACCTCTCCCCCCCCCCACACTGCATCAACCTCTCCCCCCCCCCACACTGCATCAACCTCTCCCCCCCCCACACACTGCATCAACCTCCCCCCCCACACTGCATCAACCTCTCCCCCCCACACTGCATCAACCTCTCCCCCCCCCCACACACTGCATCAACCTCCCCCCCCCCCACACTGCATCAACCTCCCCCCCCCACACTGCATCAACCTCTCCCCCCCCACACACTGCATCAACCTCCCCCCCCCACACTGCATCAACCTCTCCCCCCCCCACACACTGCATCAACCTCCCCCCCCCCACACTGCATCAACCTCTCCCCCCCACACTGCATCAACCTCCCCCCCCCCACACACTGCATCAACCTCCCCCCCCCCACAAACTGCATCAACCTCCCCCCCCCACACACACTGCATCAACCTCCCCCCCCACACACTGCATCAACCTCCCCCCCTCACACTGCATCAACCAAAATTACTCGCTCTCTGTTCATTTTCTCAGTCAATTCCGTTATTATTAAAATAACATTTACTGAACAGCGCTTCTCGCTTTTTATATCTCTTGGGCCTGCGGGCCGCTCCAAGCAACAGCCTGCTTGACCAAGCTCTCACAAGTCAAGCCAGGCCGAGCTCGGGGAGTAGAAGAACTCCCTGGACCGACTCAAGGTATGCTCCACGTATGATCCAGATATACTGATCCAGGTATACTCCAGGTATGATGCTGTTATAAGGTGTCTGTTACCCAGTAGGATAAACTTGGTAGATTGACGTCTTAACATGATAAGCGACACAGGATTTACCAGGCAACATCTCGAGTTATTAATATTATTGTGTGAGGTGCTCGGAGCTGCGGGTCCGGGACTCTTCTTGCTGGAGTAATATGGTGAGGTTCCCTGCCCTCACCTGAGGACCTCCTCCACAGTGTTAGTCGAGGTCTTAGCGGACACCTTCTTCCTTGGACACATTGTATAAGTTCCTCCTTGGGTACATTGTATAAGTTCCTCCTTGGACACATTGTATAAGTTCCTCCTTGGACACATTGTATAAGTTCCTCCTTGGACACATTGTATAAGTTCCTCCTTGGCCACATTGTATAAGTTCCTCCTTGGACACATTGTATAAGTTCCTCCTTGGCCACATTGTATAAGTTCCTCCTTGGACACATTGTATAAGTTCCTCCTTGGACACGTACACATATGGGTGACCGGTCTAACAATGACTGACAAGGGCATGTGTGCTGCAGGAGAGGCAGCAGGTGTGGCCTCAACCCAGCAAGTACAAGAAAGGAGGAGGAGGAGGTCGGCGTCGCCCGGAGGCTCGGGTACCGTCACTGGGTGACGGATGGCGTCCTTGGGATTACCTTTTCCACTGGCGCCACGGTCCTATAGGGTCTGGGGGGGGGGGGGTGATGGTCGGGTCCAGCCACGCAGCGCCTGGCGATGGCGGGGGCACGGCAGACAACAGCTCTGCGCTGAGCCGTGGGTTGCTTGTCTGCGGCTGTTGGGTTGTGGTGATATATGGCCGCGTGGTGCTGGAAGAGGGCCAGCCGCCCCCCACGAGAGGCCAGCCGCCCCCCACGAGAGGCCAGCCGCCCACGCGAGAGGCCAGCCGCCCACACGAGAGACCAGCCGCCCACACGAGAGACCAGCCGCCCACACGAGAGGCCAGCCGCCCACACGAGAGGCCAGCCGCCCACACGAGAGGCCAGCCGCTCCCCCACGAGAGGCCAGCCGCACCCCATGAGTGGCCAGCCGCCCCCCACGAGAGGCCAGCCGCTCCCCCACTAGAGGCCAGCCGCTCCCCCACGAGAGGCCAGCCGCTCCCCCACGAGAGGCCAGCCGCTCCCCCACGAGAGGCCAGCCGCTCCCCCACGAGAGGCCAGCCGCTCCCCCACGAGAGGCCAGCCGCTCCCCCACGAGAGGCCAGCCACTCCCCCACGAGAGGCCAGCCGCTCCCCCACGAGAGGCCAGCCGCTCCCCCACGAGAGGCCAGCGCCCCCCCGACGAGAGGCCAGCCGCTCCCCCGCGAGAGGCCAGCCGCTCCCCCACGAAAGGCCAGCCGCTCCCCCACGAGAGGCCAGCCGCTCCCCCACGAGAGGCCAGGCGCTCCCCCACGAGAGGCCAGCCGCCCCTCAGCCGTCATCTCAGTGTGCTGTGGTGTGAAGGGCTCAAGCTCGCCACATGTGGTAGATATTGCACATTTGGTGAACATATTCGTATAGTGTGTGTGTGTGTGTGTGTGTGTGTGTGTGTGTGTGTGTGTGTGTGTGTGTTTTTTTATGTGTGTGTGTACTCACCTATATGTACTCACCTATATGTGCTTGCAGGATCGAGCATTGACTCTTGGATCCCGCCTTTCTAGCTATCGGTTGTTTACAGCAATGACTCCTTTCCCATTTCCCTATCATACCTAGTTTTAAAAGTATGAATAGTATTTGCTTCCACAACCTGTTCCCCAAGTGCATTCCATTTTTCTACTACTCTCACGCTAAAAGAAAACTTCCTAACATCTCTGTGACTCATCTGAGTTTCCAGTTTCCACCCATGTCCCCTCGTTCTGTTATTATTACGTGTGAACATTTCATCTATTTCCACTTTGTCAATTCCCCTGAGTATTTTATATGTCCCTATCATATCTCCTCTCTCCCTTCTTTTCTCTAGTGTCGTAAGGTTCAGTTCCTTCAGCCGCTCTTCATATCCCATCCCTCGTAACTCTGGGACAAGCCTCGTCGCAAACCTCTGAACCTTCTCCAGTTTCTTTGTGTTTCTTCAGGTGGGGGCTCCATGATGGCGCGGCATACTCTAAGACGGGTCTCACGTAGGCAGTGTAAAGCGCCCTAAAAGCTTCCTCATTTAGGTTTCTGAATGAAGTTCTAATTTTCGCCAGTGTAGAGTACGCTGCTGTCGTTATCCTATTTATATGTGCCTCAGGAGTTAGATTAGGTGTCACATCCACTCCCAAATCTCTTTCTCGAATCGTTACAGGTAGGCTGTTCCCCTTCATTGTGTACTGTCCCTTTGGTCTCCTGTCACCTGATCCCATTTCCATAACTTTACATTTACTGGTGTTAAACTCCAGTAGCCATTTCCCTGACCATCTCTGCAGTCTGTTTAAGTCCTCTTGGAGGATCCTACAATCCTCGTCTGTCACAACTCTTCTCATTAATTTTGCGTCATCTGCAAACATTGACATGTATGATTCCACTCCTGTAAACATATCATTTACGTAAATTAGAAAGAGGATTGGTCCCAGCACCGATCCTTGAGGTACTCCACTTGTTACTGTTCGCCAGTCCGACTTTTCGCCCCTTACCATTACCCTCTGGCTCCTTCCTGTTAGGTAGTTCTTCACCCATACTAGGGCCTTTCCGCTTACTCCTGCCTGCCTCTCAAGTTTGTATAGCAGTCTCATGTGCGGTACCGTATCAAAGGCCTTTTGGCAGTCAAGAAATATGCAGTCTGCCCAGCCTTCTCTGCCCTGCCTTATCCTTGTTACTTTATCATAGAATTCTAAAAGGTTTGTTAGGCATGATTTCCCTGTCCAGAACCCATGTTGGTGCTTGTTTACAAACCCAATGCTCTCCAGGTGCTCAACAAGTCTTAGCCTAATTATTCTTTCAAGTATTTTGCAGGGGATGCTTGTCAGTGATACGGGTCTGTAGTTAAGTGCCTCCTCCCTATCACCTTTTTTGAAAATCGGTACGACATTTGCCTCCT
This sequence comes from Procambarus clarkii, assembly GCF_040958095.1. Taxonomy (NCBI): domain Eukaryota; kingdom Metazoa; phylum Arthropoda; class Malacostraca; order Decapoda; family Cambaridae; genus Procambarus; species Procambarus clarkii. The sequence goes on along the minus strand of NC_091216.1, from coordinate 13,387,818 downwards.
TCCAGCAACTGGGCAATTCTCCCGACATAAGTGACTCATTAAAGATCATTGCCAGAGGCACGCTGAGAGCCTGCGCTGCCTCTTTAAGTATCCACGGTGATACTTTGTCTGGTCCAACAGCTTTATTTGCATCCAGTGTTGTCAACTGTTTCATTACATCCTCTGCTGTCACCTCTATATCTGATAGTCTTTCATCTTGGGTAATCTCTTCTAACAATGGGAGCTGCTCAGGCTCGGTTGTGAACACTCCATGGAATTTTGCATTCAGTAGCTCGCAGATTTCCTTGTCGCTTTCTGTATATGCCCCTTCTGTTTTCCTCAGTCTTGTCACTTGGTCATTTACCGACATCTTCCTTCTTATATGGCTATGTAGTAATTTTGGTTGCTTTTTCGCTTTGACTGCAATATCATTCTCATAATTTCTTTCCGACACTCGTCTTATGTTACTGTAATCATTCCTAGCTCTGTTACATCTAATCCTGTTGTCCTCTGTCCTTTGTCTTCTGTACTTCCTCCACTCCCTCCTGCTTCTCACCTTTGCTTCCTGACACTGTCTATTAAACCATGGGTTATTATATTCCCTCCTGCTTTTTTCCTTTATTGTTGGAATAAATCTATCTTCAGCCTCCTTGCATTTCAATATGATTTGGTTCATCATACCTTGCACTGTTTTTCCTCTAAGTTCTTCCTCCCACTGCACTTCTCCCAGGTAGTCCCTTATCCTTCTGTAGTCCCCTTTTCTGTAATCAAGTCTCCTTTCCCGGACCTCTTGTCCTTTGGTCACAATTTTAAGCTCCATCATGTAGTCAAAGACTAGGACGCAATGGTCACTAGCTCCTAGTGGTATTTCATGTTCCAACTGCTCGATGTCTTCTACATTCTGAGTGATAATGAGATCTAATAGGCTGGGCGTATCCCCTCCTCTTTCCCTAGTATCTTCTTTCACATGCTGTGTTAGGAAATTCCTGTCAATAACGTCTACCAGCTTCGCTCCCCAGGTCTCCTCCCCACCATGGGGATTCCTCGTTTCCCAATCTATCTCTCCGTGATTTAGGTCCCCCATGACCAGCAGCTTCGCTCTCATTCTATGCGCTAAAGTTGCTGCCCTCTGCAGTTCATCCATACATGTCTTGTTGCTGTCCTCGTACTCCTGCCTGGGCCTTCTACTGTTTGGTGGGGGATTGTAGAGTATCAAGATTACAATCTTCTTCCCATCCACTGTCAGAGTTCCATGTATGAAGCTTGTGCTTTCATTGGTACCCGGATTTTCCAGCCCATCAAACTTCCATTTCCGCTTTATTAGTAGTGCCACTCCTCCTCCCTGTCTCTGTGTCCTTTCTTTTCTTATCACCTGGTACCCCTCTGGAAAGATTGCATCCGAGATCATGCCATTTATTTTAGTTTCCACTATTGCCACTATGGCTGGGTCTGCCTCACTAACTCTTTCTTTTATCTCTTCTGCTTTATTGGCTACCCCATCAGCATTGGTGTACCAAACCTTGAGACTCTTCTTGGAAACTCGGGTGTCAGAGTTCCCCCTTTCACCAGGGGTCTGGGGTGTCTGGGGGACAAGTGGGGGCAAGTGTGTGTGTGTGTGTGTGTGTGTGTGTGTGTGTGTGTGTGTGTGTGTGTGTGTGTGTGTGTGTGTGTGTGTGTGTGTACTCACCTATTTGTGCTTGCGGGAGATGAGCTGTGGCTCTTTGGTCCCGCCTCTCAACCGTCAATCAACTGGTGTACAGGTTCCTGAGCCTACTGGGCTCTATCATATCTACACTTGAAACTGTGTATGGAGTCAGCCTCCACCACATCACTTCCTAATGCGTTCCATTTGTCAACCACTCTGACACTAAAAAAGTTCTTTCTAATATCTCTGTGGCTCATTCGGGCACTCAGTTTCCACCTGTGTCCCCTAGTGCGTGTGCCCCTTGTGTTAAATAGCCTATCTTTATCAACCCTGTCGATTCCCTTGAGAATCTTGAATGTGGTGATCATGTCCCCCCCTAGCTCTTCTGTCTTCCAACGAAGTGAGGTTTAATTCCCGTAATCTCTCCTCGTAGCTCATGCCCCTCAGTTCGGGTACAAGTCTGTTGGCAAACCTTTGAACCTTTTCCAGTTTAGTCTTATGCTTGACTAGATGTGGACTCCATGCTGGAGCCGCATACTCCAGGATTGGTCTGACATATGTGGTATATAATATTCTGAAAGATTCCTTACACAAGTTTCTAAAGGCCGTTCTTATGTTAGCCAACCTGGCATATGCTGCTGCTGTTATCCTCTTGATATGTGCTTCAGGGGCCAGGTCCCAAATCTACACAGTAAAATAACAACGTACTGGAGTGAACGATATGGAAGAAAATGGAGAATAGAACCAGAGAAGAGCAGAGGTGCCATAGGCACAATCAGAGAACACTGTATGAACATCAGAGGTCCACGGTTGTTCAACGTCCTCCCAGCGAGCATAAGAAATATTGCCGGAACAACCGTGGACATCTTCAAGATAAAACTAGATTGTTTCCTCCAAGGAGTGCCGGATCAACCGGGCTGTGGTGGGTATGTGGGCCTGCTGGCCGCTCCAAGCAACAGCCTGGTGGACCAAACTCTCACAAGTCAAGCCTGGCCTCGGGCCGGGGTTGGGGAGTAGAACAACTCCCAGAACCCGTAATGGAGCGTGCTGGTTGGGAGGAAACTACCGGGCAGCTGTTGGGTAACAAGCACCACCTCCTTACCAGTCTACAAGACGCCGGATAATTGAGACGGTCGTTAACCGCAAGACGTCTTGTAGGGCGTGATGTCTTTACGAGGTTTTTATGGTCCTTAAAGTTCGTTAACCGGTCGCGGTGGGCCAGAAACTTCCCCTCGAGTGTTTGGCCGGAAACTGTAAGAGGCTCTTCTTCACCCACCGGGAAGTGTACGATGGCAAGCCTGCCATCCCCTGTGGAGGCGGAAACAAATGGGTAGTGTTTCCTTCACCCTGATGCTCTGTTCACCTAGCAGTTAATAGGTACCTGGGAGTTAGACAGCTGCTACGGGCTGCTTCCTGGGGGGGGGGGGGTGTTACAAAAAAGAAGGCCTGGTCGAGGACCGGGCCGCGGGGACGCTAAGCCCCGAAATCATCTCATGATAACCTCAACACAACCTCAAGATAACCTCAAGATAACCTCAAGATAGGTGTACTCAACCTTTACTCAATCCTGGATTATCTCTTACTCAACTAGATGGGTAAAGGATAAGATGAGTGTTCAACCAGCCCGTCTTCTTACAAGGAACGTCGCTTTTCGCTCGTATGCGTTACATACGGCCAAAAATTGTCGTACTTGAAAACTGGAAGCGGCTGGCAAAAGTGAGGTACTGTCCCGTTTTCTGTTTTGGGTCCTCTGGCAGGTTAGGAAAGGACACTTTAAACTGACCGTTTTCTTGACGGTGGGAAGGCCTAGGAGGACGGGCTGGTTCAACGGCTAAGGATAAAAAATCAATAAAAACGAAGGGAAGGAACAGTTGAGGAAGTGATTGTCTTCAAGGTGCGGAGCGATGGTTAGCTAACAATACATGGAGGTTAGTAACCCGCTAAGATACTCGTAATTATAAGGAGCCGGTGGCTGAGCGGACACAACACTGGACGCGTGATCCTGTGGTCCCGGGTTCGATCCCGGGCGCCGGCGAGAAATATTGGGCAGAGTTTCTTTTACCCTGATGTACCTGTTACCTAGCAGTAAAATAGGTACCTGGGAGTTAGTCAGCTGTCACGGGCTGCTTCCTGGGGGTGGAGGCCTGGTCGAGGACCGGGCCGCGGGGACACTAAAAGCCCTGAAATCATCTCAAGATAACCTCAAGATAACCACTAATGGTTTACACCGGAACCAAAGGTACACTTCCAACAAGGAAATGCTACACAGGATTAACTACGCTGCCACCATCTGCCTTGTTCATTAACTATAATCAAGCAACGAGGCAAGAAACATTGCTTGACTTGGAGAGTCCTCTTTTTTTTTCTTTAACTGTCATTAATTATGGGACGGTAGTTAGCAAATTATATCCAGAAGCTAAGGGGATTCAACAATTGATACAGATGGGAAGTTTATCATGAGTTTATTGAGAACAAATTACACTATTCACTACTATAAAACCCTACTTTAACACTGGCAACACTGGCAATTGTTACGGGATCCAGACATGGAAACGTATCAAAGATCACCTTAAGACCACTCTCTGCCTCTCTCAGTCTGGTGGACTCACTCTGTCTCCTGAGGCTTGCCTGCAGCCTCCCTGACCTGTAGCCTCACTGACCTGCAGCCTCCCTGACCTGCAGCCTCCCTGACCTGCAGCCTCACTGACCTGCAGCCTCCCTGACCTGCAGCCTCACTGACCTGCAGCCTCACTGACCTGCAGCCTCCCTGACCTGCAGCCTCTCTGACCTGCAGCCTCCCTGACCTGCAGCCTCACTGACCTGCAGCCTCCCTGACCTGCAGCCTCACTGACCTGCAGCCTCCCTGACCTGCAGCCTCCCTGACCTGCAGCCTCCCTGACCTGCAGCCTCACTGACCTGCAGCCTCACTGACCTGCAGCCTCACTGACCTGCAGCCTCACTGACTTGCAGCCTCCCTGACCTGTAGCCTCACTGACCTGTAGCCTCACTGACCTGCAGCCTCACTGACCTGCAGCCTCACTGACCTGCAGCCTCCCTGACCTGTAGCCTCACTGACCTGCAGCCTCCCTGACCTGCAGCCTCACTGACCTGCAGCCTCCCTGACCTGTAGCCTCACTGACCTGCAGCCTCACTGACCTGCAGCCTCACTGACCTGCAGCCTCCCTGACCTGCAGCCTCACTGACCTGCAGCCTCACTGACCTGCAGCCTCCCTGACCTGCAGCCTCCCTGACCTGCAGCCTCCCTGACCTGCAGCTTCCCTGACCTGCAGCCTCCCTGACCTGCAGCCTCCCTGACCTGCAGCCTCACTGACCTGCAGCCTCCCTGACCTGCAGCCTCCCTGACCTGCAGCCTCCCTGACCTGCAGCCTCCCTGACCTGCAGCCTCCCTGACCTGCAGCCTCCCTGACCTGCAGCCTCCCTGACCTGCAGCTTCCCTGACCTGCAGCCTCCCTGACCTGCAGCCTCCCTGACCTGCAGCCTCCCTGACCTGCAGCCTTCCTGACCTGCAGCCTCACTGACCTGCAGCCTCCCTGACCTGCAGCCTCCCTGACCTGCAGCCTCCCTGACCTGCAGCCTCCCTGACCTGCAGCCTCCCTGACCTGCAGCCTCCCTGACCTGCAGCCTCACTGACCTGCAGCCTCCCTGACCTGCAGCCTCCCTGACCTGCAGCCTCACTGACCTGCAGCCTCCCTGACCTGCAGCCTCCCTGACCTGCAGCTTCCCTGACCTGCAGCCTTCCTGACCTGCAGCCTCACTGACCTGCAGCCTCCCTGACCTGCAGCCTCCCTGACCTGCAGCCTCACTGACCTGCAGCCTCACTGACCTGCAGCCTCACTGACCTGCAGCCTCACTGACCTGCAGCCTCCCTGACCTGCAGCCTCACTGACCTGCAGCCTCACTGACCTGCAGCCTCACTGACCTGCAGCCTCACTGACCTGCAGCCTCCCTGACCTGCAGCCTCCCTGACCTGCAGCCTCCCTGACCTGCAGCCTCACTGACCTGCAGCCTCACTGACCTGCAGCCTCCCTGACCTGCAGCCTCCCTGACCTGCAGCCTCCCTGACCTGTAGCCTCACTGACCTGCAGCCTCACACTACCTCCGACACTCCAGCACTCTCTATCTCCTAACTATCATAGAGGGGTATATATACAACTGATTCAGAAGGGGGGGGGGGAGGTTTTACACTGTCGTGGGAAAGTCTGGTGTGGACCTGTTCCCAGCTGATTCAGCCTACTCGGGAAAAAGTGTGTTTTGCACATGTAAATAGTTGGTCAGCACATCAGGGCGTCAGCTTACCATGATGTACAAAAAAGCCATCAAGCTGCACCATTAAGTTGTTTGCTAAAACCATCAGGATTATTCATAAACAGGAACAAGCTGACTAGGAAGGAGCCAGAAAACATTTCAATTAACTCTAGCTGAATCTGAGGTCATAGGCTGACCTTACCAGGACGTTCCCATGGTGAGTCATGGGTGTACTCTCCAGGCGTTACAGGGTCGCGGGGATACTAAGCCCCATAATCACCTCAAAATAACCTCAAAATAACCTCTCACACTAGCTTTCAAACTCCGACGGTTGGTTGAAAATGGGAAGATAACTTGCGACCAGCGGGTCACACAGTTGTGTTGACCTCTGACACAACTACGCGCATGTCTGGACACTGGTATAGATGGACGACACTGGAGGGCCAGGTCCCAGATTTGCACAGTAAAACAAGCGAGGAGCGAAAGGTAAAGGTGAAACATACTGGAGCGAAAGGTATGGAAGGAAATGCAGAATAGAACCAGTGAGGAGTAGATATGCCATAGGCACAATCAGAGAACTCTGTCTGAGCATCAGAGGTCCACAGCTGTTCAACACCCTCCCAGGAAGCATTAGAAATATCCCCGGAAGAAAGATGGATGTATTCAAGAGGCACTTAGATAAGTTCTTGCAAGAAGTGCCGGACCTACCAGGCTGTAGTGGATATGTGTGTCTGCAGGCCGCCGCTCCCAGCAACAGCCTGGTGGACCAAACTCTCACAAGTTGAGTAGAAGAACTCCCGAAACCCTCGCCAGGTAAGATCCAGGCCTCCAGGTAATTAGCTGCTCAGGCCCCAGTCGCTCCAGGATGAACATTGAAGATAAATTGTGTCCTCGGTTGGAGGCGGCGAGTAATGAGTAATCTTGGGTCAGGTGTGACGTCAGCTTGGGTCAGGAGAGATGGTGTGACGTCAGCTTGGGTCAGGAGAGATGATGTGACGTCAGCTTGGGTCAGGAGAGATGATGTGACGTCAGCTTGGGTCAGGAGAGATGATGTGACGTCAGCTTGGGTCAGGAGAGATGATGTGACGTCAGCTTGGGTCAGGAGAGATGATGTGACGTCAGCTTGGGTCAGGAGAGATGATGTGACGTCAGCTTGGGTCAGGAGAGATGGTGTGAGTACAGAGTAGATAATAGCAGTAATTGAGTAGTTGTTCTCCATCCATTCCCGTGAGCGGATTTCCTCCCTGAGGAGAGATTGGAGTTTCTCCTACCAGTCGCTGCCATGTGTGGGCTGAGGCCTGGCCGTGAGCACAGGAGCACGGGGGACGGTGTTGTGTGGCGGGTTACTCGCCACACAACCTCCCCTCCTCCTCCTACTGTGATAAACCTAAAAGGGGAAACATTCAGTGGTGGAGTAGGTTCCCCTCTTAGGTGTCAGGCGTGGTGGTCATACTAGCTCCTCCCCCACACTAACTCCTCCCTCACGCTAGCTCCTCCCTCACACTAGCTCCTCCCTCACACTAGTTCCTGCCTCACGCTAGCTCCTCCCTCACACTAGCTCCTCCCTCACACTAGCTCCTCCCCCACTCCCTCTATCACCTCCACAACTCCCTCTAGCTTCTCCCGTGCTCTTTAGTTTCTAGCATGCACTCGGCCCCAGGTCCAGACTAATGGAATTTATAAAGAAATGCAAAGTGCCAGTTTGAACAGGCACTCAGTATAGTGTGGAGGAAGAGCTTGGACTCGGGGGAGATACCAGATGCACTTAAAGCAGCAGACATAGCCCCTCTACACAAGGGAGGGAGCAAAGCATTGGCAAAGAATTATAGACCAGTTGCACTAACGTCCCACATAATAAAAGTATTTGAGAGAGTGATTAGGAGTCAGGTCACCAATTTCATGGAGACCAATGACCTTCACAACCCAGGCCAACATGGATTTTGAGCGGGGAGATCGTGCCTCTCACAGCTACTTGAGCACTGCGACAAAGTCACTGAGGCATTAGAAGAAAAACAGAATGCTGATGTGATATACACGGACTTCGCAAAGGCTTTCGATAAATGTGACCATGGAGTGATAGCTCACAAAATGAAGTCAATGGGAATAACCGGTAAAGTAGGACGCTGGATACTCAGTTTTCTGTCAAACAGGACTCAGCGAGTAACGGTCAACCATATAAAATCTAGTCCAAGTGCAGTTAAAAGCTCTGTACCTCAGGGTACAGTCCTTGCACCGCTGCTTTTCCTTATTCTCATATCAGATATAGACAAAAATACAAGTCACAGCTTCGTATCATCCTTTGCAGATGACACAAAAATCAGTATGAAAATTATCTCGGTTGAGGACATTGAAAAACTTCAAGCTGATATTAATAAAGTTTTCGACTGGGCATCAGAAAATAACATGATGTTTAACAGTGATAAATTCCAGGTACTCAGGTACGGTTAAAATGAGGACCTTAAACATAATACAGAGTACAAAACACATTCAAATGTACCCATAGTAGGAAAACAGCATGTAAAGGATTTGGGAATAATAATGTCTGACGACCTAACGTTTAAGGAGCATAACCAAGCAAATATTGCGACAGCCAGAAAAATGATAGGATGGATTACGAGAACTTTCAAATCTAGGGATCCCATCACAATGGTTGTACTCTTCAAGTCACTTGTGTTGTCCCGTCTTGAGTACTGCTCAGTACTCACTTCCCCATTCAGAGCAGGAGAGATTGCTGAAATAGAGGGAATATGGAGAACATATAAGGCACGCATAGACGCAATAAATCACCTAAATTATTGGGATCGTCTCAAAGCTCTCCAAATGTACTCACTAGAAAGAAGACGAGAGAGATACCAAATAATATACACCTGGAAGATACTGGAGGGCCTGGTCCCAAATCTACGCAGTAAAATAACAACGTACTGGAGTGAACGATATGGAAGAAAATGCAGAATAGAACCAGTGAAGAGCAGAGGTGACATAGGCACAATCAGAGAACACTGTATAAACATCAGAGGTCCGCGGTTGTTCAACGTCCTCCCAGCGAGCATAAGAAATATTGCCGGAACAACCGTGGACATCTTCAAGAGGAAACTAGATTTATTCCTCCAAGGAGTGCCGGACCAACCGGGCTGTGGTGGGTATGTGGGCCTGCGGGCCGCTCCAAGCAACAGCCTGGTGGACCAAACTCTCACAAGTCGAGCCTGGCCTCGGGCCGGGCTTGGGGAGTAGAAGAACTCCCAGAACCCCATCAACCAGGTATCAACCAGGTATCAACCAGGTATCATGCTCTCCATAGTTCCTCCTCTACTCTAGTACCCCCCCCCCCTATTCCCTTTACCGTCTTCCCTGCTGAATTCACATTCATGTGACGTTTGAGTGTTCACTGGATATTTTATTTTTTTAAGATATATACAGATATATATATTGTGTATATATTATATTAAGTATATACATATTGAGATATATTCTTGTAGAGCCACTAGTACGCGTAGCGTTTCGGGCAGGTCCCTGGACTACGATCCCCTGCCGCGAAGAATCGTTGTTACAACCAAGTACACATTTTACTGTTGCGTTAAACAGAGGCCACAGTTAAGGATTTGCGCCCAGTAAATCCTCCCCGGCCAGGATACGAACCCATGACAAAGCGCTCGCGGAACGCCAGGCGAGTGTCTTACCACTACACCACGGAGACTGGTGATACACACTCACCGTCCCTACACCATGGGCACCAACACGTTAATACTTGCCCGCCTCCATCTGAACCATCTGGCCAAGATGGTGCCGCTCTCACCGGAAATTTTAAAACACCAATTTGGAGCTGGTGACCGTTGACGGTTCTTGCCACCATGTTGCTTGCTACATTAAGGCAGCGTCTGGGATCCTCTCGGACGTGGGTTCGAACCCTCGTCACGGCCCTGGTGGATTTGTTCATTTTCTATGCATCGTTAGGTTAGGTTAGGTGGGTGGCTTGGGTTTGTTAGGTTAGGTGGCTGGCTTGGGTCTCTCTCTCTCTCTCTCTCTCTCTCTCTCTCTCTCTCTCTCTCTCTCTCTGTTCCTCTCTCTTTTCCTCTCTCTCTCTCTCATCACTCTCTCATCTATCTCTCTCCCCCTTTCCCTCTCCCCCTTTCCCTCTCCCCCTTTCCCTCTCTTTCTCTCCCTTTTCTCTCTCTTCCTATCTCTCTCTCTCTCTCTCTCTCCTTACCTTGAGGTTACCTTGAGGTGCTTCCCCGGGCTTATCGTCCTCTCTCTCTCTCTCTCTCTCTCTCTCTCTCTCTCTCTCTCTCTCTCTCTCTCTCTCTCTCTCTCTCTCTCTCTCTCTCTCTCTCTCTCTCTCTCTCTCTCCCCCTCTCTCCCTCTCTCCCTCTCTCCCTCTCTCCCTCTCTCCCTCTCTCCCTCTCTTCCCCCTCTTCCCCCTCTCTCCCTCTCTTCCCCCTCTCTCTTTCTCCCTCACAGGGAAAAAAATGACAGGGAGACAAACTCAGGGAGGCAACTGCAGGGAGACAAACATGGAACAACTCAGAGAAAGGAGAGGGAGAGGAAGTCTGGATTAGGGTAACATTCCAGCAAATGTGGAATGAATTCAGTGACGGACTGAGGGTAATAAGGGAGACAGTAACCAACCTGCAGAATGAACTAAGGGCAACAAAGGAGGAGATAAGATGCCTGAAGGAGACTCCTCCCCGATACCAGACACACACACCATCCCTCAGGGAGATGGTGATGCTACTGTTGAGGGGACCTCTACAAAAAACCCTCATTTGCAGAATTATTTAAAAAGAGCTCTAAAGTTAGGGAAGTTGCCATAGAAGTGGCTTCTTCTCAGGAAGCAGCTAGATGTACTAGTCAGCTGATAGAGCGAAAAGGAGCAGTAGTAATTGTAGGCATTAGGGAGCAGCAAACATGGACCAGTCCAACGGAGAGGAGAGACAAGGAAAAAATGAAGTTAATAAGATTCTTAAAGGGTAAAGACGGAGAAAGCTGACCAGAATATTGAAAAGGTTTTCAGGCTTGGACTTTACAACAAGGACAGAGACCAATTGATAAAGGTGGTATTCACGAGCGAAAGAACAAAAGAGGAGTTGTTAGAAAGGAAGAGCGGACTAGCAAATGTACGGCAGTTCAAAAAAGTATTCCTGCAGAGGGATATGACAAGGAACGAGAGAATGAGGGCTACAGCCACGAGGAAGGAGCACAGGGAGAAAGAAAGGGATCAGGGAGCCACCCTTAAACTCTCCGTTCTCCCTCACCCACCTAAACCCTCCAGAATCCCCCACTCCCCTGAGCCCTCCCTTTTCCTCTACTCCCCTAAGCCCTCCCCTCATCCCCTTCTGCCCTCCCTTTCCCCCAACCTCCCCCTCCAAGCCCTCCTTCCTCTTCTGTCCCCCAAGCCCCCCATCCCCACAAGCCCTTCCTCCTCCCATACCCCTCCCTCCAAGCTTCTCCCACACTCTCCCAAGCTTCCCCCTCACACCCCCCCCCAAGCCTCCCCCTCCTCCCCATCCCCCAAGCCCTCTTCTCCACCCCCAAGCCCTCCCTCCTACACCACCCTCCCTGTACCAGATCCTCCCAGTCCCCGCACACCCCAGATCCCCCCCCCCCCTGGTTCCCCTTCATAGACCCTCCCATCCCAGTCCCTCCCTGTTTCCCTGCTTCAGGGGAAGCAATAGAAACTGAGAAAGGACAGAAGAGAGTCAGTTTCAGGGTGATGTACTCGAACATAGATGGGATTACAAGCAAGGCAAATGAACTAAGGGATAGAGCACAAAAAGTGAACCCAGATGTAATCGGACTCACAGAAACAAAACTCTCAGGAATCATAACGAATGTGGTGTTTCCCCAGGACTACACTGTAATAAGGAAAGAGAGGGAAGGAAGGGGAGGAGGTGGAGTGGCCCTACTAATGAGAAAGGAATGGAGTTTCAAGGAGATGGTTATCCCAGGCTGCGAGGGATTCAGAGACTACATAACAGGCACCATGACATTGGGAGGACCAAAAGTAGTAGTAGCAGTTATATATAACCCTCCACCAAATGGCAGTAGACCCAGGCAAGAGTATGACAACAACAACATCGCAGTTAACACTATACTTGAGAGGGCAGCCTCTGCTGCCTGTAGAAATAGATCCCATCTGCTCATCATGTGAGACTTCAACCATGGGAGGATAGACTGGGAGAACAAGGAACCGCATGGAGGTGAGGATACATGAAGAGCTAAACTATTGGAGGTGGTGACAAGAAACTTCTTAAGCCAGAATGTCAGGGAACTCACAAGGATGAGAGGAAATGATGATCCAACGAGACTCGACCTAGCCTTCACTCTGAACGACTCCGACATAAGAGAAATCGGTTTCGAGGCCCCAGTAGGAATGAGAGACCACAGTGTACTGGCGTTTGAGTATCTGGTTGGAAAAGGGTTGTTGAGCTTGAGGAGGGGAACTGAAAACAAAAGGCTGGCATTCTGAAAGGGAAACTATGAGAAGATAAGAAAATTCCTAACAGATATAACATGGGAAACAGAGCTCAGGGGAAAGACGGCCCAAGACATGATGGACTGCATCACGCAGAAGTGCAAGGACGCAGCAAACAAGTTTGCCCTGGTCCGAAAGGAAAACAATGAAATGAAGGTGAGAAACCCATGGTTTAATCAGAGATGTAGGCTAGCTAAGCAGCAAAGTAAAAGGGCATGGAGAAACTATAGAAATAACAGGACACTTGAAAGCAGAGAAAGGTACCAGAGTGCCAGGAATGAATGTCAGGTTGAGAAGAGAGGCAGAAAGACAATACGGAAAATGACATCGCAAGCAAGGCAAAGACTCGGCCTAAATTGCTGCACAGCCACATCAGGAGAAAAACAACAGTAAAGGAACAGGTAATGAAATTAAAGATAGGGGCGGACGGATTCACTTCAAATGACAAGGAAGTGTGCGAGGAACTGAATAAGAAATTCCAGGAGGTCTTCACTTTAGAGCAAGGAGAAATTCCAGTGATAAGAGAGGGAATAGTCAACCAGGAACTACAAGGAGAGTTTGAGATTACCAGTGGGGAAGTAAGGAAGTGTTTACTAGAGTTGGATGTGACAAAGGCTATAGGCCCAGATGGAATCTCCCCTTGGATACTAAAGGAAGGAGCAGAAGCACTGTACCTGCACCTCTCCAAAGTGTATAACAAATTACTGGCAACAGGGGAACTGCCAGAAATTTGGAAAGCAGGTAATGTAGTCCCGATATACACGAAAGGGAATAGACAGGAGGCACTGAATTACAGGCCAGTGTCCCTAACCTGCATACCATGCAAGCTGATGGAAAAGATTGTGCGAAGAAAGCTAGTGGAACATCTGGAGCGAAAGAACTTTGTAACACAGCATCAACATGGGTTCAGGGATGGCAAGTCCTGCATCACAGGATTAATTGAATTCTATGACTAGGCAACAAAAATCAGGCAAGAAAGAGAGGCAGACTGCATATTTTTTGGATTGCCAGAAAGCCTTTTTTTTTTTTTTTGAGATATATACAAGAGTTGTTACATTCTTGTACAGCCACTAGTACGCGTAGCGTTTCGGGCAGGTCCCTGGAATACGATCCCCTGCCGCGAAGAATCGTTTTTTCATCCAAGTACACATTTTACTGTTGCGTTAAACAGAGGCTACAGTTAAGGAATTGCGCCCAGTAAATCCTCCCCGGCCAGGATACGAACCCATGACATAGCGCTCGCGGGACGCCAGGCTAGTGTCTTACCACTACACCACGGAGACTGTGAACACAGTGCAACACAAGAGGCTAGTGAAAAAGCTAGAGATGAAGGTAGGATTGAAAGGGAAGGTACTCCATTGGATAAGGGAGTACCTAAGCAACAAAAGACAGCTAGTCACTGTGAGGGGTGAGGTCTCAGATTGGCGAGACGTCACCAGTGGGTTCCCTCAGGGGTCGGTCCTTGGACCTACACTGTTTCTGATATATGTAAATGATCTCCCAGAGGGTATAGAATCGTTCCTCTCATTGTTTGCTGATGATGCAAAAATTATGAAGAAGATTAAACAGAGGATGATAGTAGGAGGCTACAAGATGACCTAGACAGACTGAGTGAATGGTCCAACAATTGGCTGCTAAAGTTCAAACTGAGTAAATGCAAAGTAATGAAACTAGGCGGTGGAAACAGGAGGCCAGACACAGGATACAGAATAGGAGATGAAGTACTTCATGAAACGAACAGAGAGAAAGATCTAGGAGTTGATATCACACCAAACCTGTCTCCTGAAGCCCACATCAAGACAATAACGTCTGCGGCATATGCGAGGCTGGCTAACATCAGAACAGCGTTCAGGAACCTGTGTAAGGAATCATTCAAAACCTTGTACACCACATATGTAAGACCAATCCTGGAGTATGCGGCCCCAGCATGGAGCCCGTACCTTGTCAAGCACAAGACGAAGCTGGAAAAAGTTCAGAGGTATGCCACTAGACTAGTCCCAGAACTAAGAGGCATGAGTTACGAGGAAAGGCTGCGGCAAATGCACCTCAAAACATTGCAAGATAAAAGAGTAAGGGGAGACATGATCACAACCTACAAAATCCTCTGGGGAAATTGACAGGGTAGATAAGGGTAAACTGTTTAACACTGGTGGTACGCGAAGAAGGGAACACAGGTGGAAACTGAGTACCCAAATGAGCCACAGGGACGTTAGAAAGAACTTTTTCAGTGTCAGAGTAGTTAGTAAATGGAATGCACTAGGAAGTGATGTGGTGGAGGCTGACTCCATACACAGTTTCAAATGTAGATATGATAGAGCCCAGTAGGCTCAGGAATCTGTACACCAGTTGATTGACAGTTGAGAGGCGGGACCAAAGAGCCAGAGCTCAACCCCCGCAAGCACAACTAGGTGAGCACACTCATACTCTCTTTGGCCTTCAACATGTCCCAATTGGAGTCGGGTGTGGAAGTTTCCGTGTCAGCGGCAGACTTGTACCGTCACTCCGGTCACTGCTGACTGGAGGCCGCCCCCAGTCACTGCTGACTGGGGCGGCCTCCAGTCACTGCTGAGTGGGGCGGCCTCCAGTCACTGCTGACTGGGGCGGCCTCCAGTCACTGCTGACTGGGGCGGCCTCCAGTCACTGCTGACTGGTGCGGCCTCCAGTCACTGCTGACTGGGGCGGCCTCCAGTCCCGTTGCTTCTGCTTACACAGTCCGTTTACCAGTCAGGATTTTATTGTCTGCTTAACAGTCAGGTTATTGTATATACAGTCAGTTTATGTAGACAAAATCTGTTTAAAGTGGAACAGGCAGGCCACGGTGAAGGCAGGTCACTGTGAAGGCAGGCCACGGTGAAGGCAGGTCACTGTGAAGGCAGGCCACGGTGAAGGCAGGTCACTGTGAAGGCAGGCCACGGTGAAGGCAGGCCACGGTGAAGGCAGACCACGGTGAAGGCAGGCCACGGTGAAGGCAGGCCACGGTGAAGGCAGGCCACGGTGAAGGCAGGCCACGGTGAAGGCAGGCCACGGTGAAGGCAGGCCACGGTGAAGGCAGGCCACGGTGAAGGCAGGCCACGGTGAAGGCAGGCCACGGTGAAGGCAGGCCACGGTGAAGGCTGGCCACGGTGAAGGCAGGCCACGGTGAAGGCTGGCCACGGTGAAGGCAGGCCACGGTGAAGGCAGGCCACGGTGAAGGCAGGCCACGGTGAAGGCAGGCCACGGTGAAGGCTGACCACGGTGAAGGCAGGTCACGGTGAAGGCTGGCCACGGTGAAGGCAGGTCACGGTGAAGGCAGGCCACGGTGAAGGCTGGCCACGGTGAAGGCAGGCCACGGTGAAGGCAGGCCACGGTGAAGGCTGGCCACGGTGAAGGCAGGCCACGGTGAAGGCAGGCCACGGTGAAGGCTGGCCACGGTGAAGGCAGGCCACGGTGAAGGCAGGCCACGGTGAAGGCAGGCCACGGTGAAGGCTGGCCACGGTGAAGGCAGGCCACGGTGAAGGCAGGCCACGGTGAAGGCAGGCCACGGTGAAGGCTGGCCACGGTGAAGGCAGGCCACGGTGAAGGCTGGCCACGGTGAAGGCAGGCCACGGTGAAGGCTGGCCACGGTGAAGGCTGGCCACGGTGAAGGCAGGCCACGGTGAAGGCAGGCCACGGTGAAGGCAGGCCACGGTGAAGGCAGGCCACGGTGAGGGCAGGCCACGGTGAGGGCTGGCCACGGTGAAGGCAGGCCACGGTGAAGGCAGCCCACGGTGAAGGCAGGCCACGGTGAAGGCTGGCCACGGTGAAGGCAGGTCACGGTGAAGGCAGGCCACGGTGAAGGCTGGCCACGGTGAAGGCTGGCCACGGTGAAGGCAGGCCACGGTGAAGGCAGGCCACGGTGAAGGCAGGCCACGGTGAAGGCAGGCCACGGTGAGGGCAGGCCACGGTGAGGGCTGGCCACGGTGAAGGCAGGCCACGGTGAAGGCAGCCCACGGTGAAGGCAGGCCACGGTGAAGGCTGGCCACGGTGAAGGCAGGTCACGGTGAAGGCAGGCCACGGTGAAGGCAGGCCACGGTGAAGGCTGGCCACGGTGAAGGCTGGCCACGGTGAAGGCAGGCCACGGTGAAGGCAGGCCACGGTGAAGGCAGGCCACGGTGAAGGCAGGCCACGGTGAAGGCTGGCCACGGTGAAGGCAGGCCACGGTGAAGGCAGGCCACGGTGAAGGCAGGCCACGGTGAAGGCTGGCCACGGTGAAGGCAGGCCACGGTGAAGGCAGGCCACGGTGAAGGCAGGTCACGGTGAAGGCAGGCCACGGTGAAGGCAGGCCACGGTGAAGGCAGGCCACGGTGAAGGCAGGCCACGGTGAAGGCAGGCCACGGTGACGGCAGGCCACGGTGAAGGCAGACCACGGTGAAGGCAGGCCACGGTGAAGGCAGGCCACGGTGAAGGCAGGTCACGGTGAAGGCAGGCCACGGTGAAGGCAGACCACGGTGACGGCAGGCCACGGTGAAGGCAGGCCACGGTGAAGGCAGGCTACGGTGAAGGCAGGCCACGGTGAAGGCAGGTCACGGTGAAGGCAGGCCACGGTGAAGGCAGACCACGGTGAAGGCAGGCCACGGTGAAGGCAGGTCACGGTGAAGGCAGGTCACGGTGAAGACAGGTCACGGTGAAGGCAGGTCACGGTGAAGGCAGGCCACGGTGAAGGCAGGTCACGGTGAAGGCAGGCCACGGTGAAGGCAGGCCACACTGGAAACATGCCAAGGCTGAAGGAAGCTGGTGATTACACTTGCCCTCTTAACCAACTTGGAGAAGTGTGCCTAGGTCGGCAGTGAAGACTTCCACTCCCTCCCACTCTCAGGGCGGCGCCCTGGGGTCCACCAGCGGACCCCAGGGCGTCCAGGGGTCCACCAGCGGACCCCAGGGTGTCCAGGGGTGCACCAGCGGACCCCAGGGCGTCCAGGGGTCCACCAGCGGACCCCAGGGCGTCCAGGGGTCCACCAGCGGACCCCAAGGCGTCCAGGGGTCCACCAGCGGACCCCAGGGCGCCCAGGGGTCCATCAGCGGACCCCAGGGCGTCCAGGGGTCCACCAGCGAACCCCAGGGCGCCCAGGGGTCCACCAGCGGACCCCAGGGCGCCCAGGGGTCCACCAGCAGGGGCCCAGGGCGTCCAGGGGTCCACCAGCAGGGGCCCTCATGCGGCACAAGGTAGTATAAAGCCGCCACTCCAAGTCCCCCGCAAGATAACACCAACGTAAATTGCATTTCGTTAATCACCGTTAATTTGTGTGCTTGGTCAAACATCAGTGAGGAAAAAGTGGCCTTATCGGGCATCTCGCCGGAGTGACTCCGCTCCTCCGCCGGGTCTCTGTTGATTTTGATCGTTTTTCAGTGAGGTTTTGTACCACTGAGGCGGCCATGACGTCATTCATTATTCATCTGCGTGCATACATTCTCTTTTATCTCCCTCCCTTCTCTCCCTCCCTCCCTTCTCTCCCTCCCTCCATGGAGGGTTGGGGCGTGTTGGAGGAGGAGTGAATGTGTTGGAGCTGGACAGGTCACGCTTGAAGGCGGAGGGTCAGGCACTGAAAATGTGTTTAAAGGTTCCCGGGGAGCAATGTCCTCAACGTTTCAGTCTCTGGCCAGGCCTCCTGGTTCGTGGTCTGGTCAACCAGGCTGTTTAGATGCATCTGCTCGTATGAGGTAGTAGTGGTGTCTCACCACTGGCGCGCGCACACGAAATTATGAGGAGGATTAAGACAGAGGAAGATCGTATGAGGCTACATGATGCCCTGGACAAACTAAAGGAATGGCCCAAGAAATGGCTACTAAAGTTCAACCTGAGTAAATGTAAGGTAATGAAACTAGGCGGTGGAAACTGGAGGCCAGACACTGGATACCGAATGGAAGATGAAGTCCTTCGTGTAATGGACAACGAAAGATCTAGGAGTTGATATCACGCCAAACCTGTCTCCTGAGGCCCACACAAACAGAATAACATCGGCGGCATATGCGAGGCTGGCTAACATCAAAACTGTTTTCAGGAACCTGTGTAAGGAATCATTCAGAATCTTGTACACCACATATGTAAGACCAATCCTGGAGTATGCGGCTCCAGCATGGAGCCCGTACCTTGTCTAGCACAAGACGAAACTGGAAAAAGTTGAGGTATGCCACTAGACTAGTCCCAGAAATAAGAGGCATGAGTTACAAGGAAAGGCTGCGTGAAATTCACCTAATGTCGCTGGAAAATAGCAGTGTTCAGGGAGATATGATCACTACCTACAAAATTCTAAGAGGAATCCACAGAGTAGATGTCAAACAGGGCGCCTGACAGCGGGGTGGGCAGGGCTTCGGATTCGTAGTGCTGAGTTGCCGGGTTCGATCCCCGGTGGAGGCGGAGACAAATAGGCAAAATGTTTCTTTCACCCTGATGCCCCTGTTACCTAGCAGTAAATAGGTACCTGGGAGTTAGACAGCTGATACGGGCTGCTTCTCAGGGGGGGGGGGGTAACAAAAAGGAGGCTTGATCGAGGAACGGGCCGCGGGGACGCTAAGCCCCGAAAATCATCTAAAGATAAACTCAATATAGAAAAAGATTAATTGTTTAACACTGGTGGTACTCGAACAAGGGGACACGGGTGGAGACTGAGTACCCACATGAGCCACAGGGACGTTAGAAGGAACTTTTTCAGTGTCAGAGTAGTTAACAGGTGGAATGCATTAGGCAGTGATGTGGTGGAGGCTGACTCCATACACAGTTTCAAGTGTAGATATGATAGAGCCCAGTAGGCTCAGGAACCTGTACACCTGTTGATTGACAGTTGAGAGGCGGGACCAAAGAGCCAGAGCTCAACCCCCGCAAGCACAACTAGGTGAGTACAATCACAAATACAGCCAACCACGGCACATCTTGCGAGACTCCACCGTGCACACACTCCAACACTGTGTTCCAATATTGAGCAGTATTTTGTAATTACAATCATAATTATATCAATCTGAGCGTGATATAGATGTCACAGAGGGAGGGAACTATCAGGAGAAAGCGCCAAGCCATTACCACTATATAGCACTGGGAAGGGGTCAGGATAAGGATTTGGGATGGGACGGAGGGAAGGAATGGTACCCAACCACTTGGACGGTCGGGGATTGAACGCCGACCTGCATGAAGCGAGACCGTCGCTCTACCTTCCACCCCAAGTAGTTGGACAATGGTAGAGTATAATAGTAATTAATTCATAGTCTCGAGGGACAGGCAGCCAGTTTATATATACATACGTTAGGCTTATATCGCGGTCCCGATATAAGGGGAAGAGGGGACGATGAGTGGAAGAGGGGAAGAGGGGTAGCAGGAGTGGAAGAGGGGAAGAGGGGTAGCAGGAGTGGAAGAGGGGACGAGGAGTGGAAGAGGGGTAGCAGGAGTGGAAGAGGGGACGAGGAGTGGAAGAGGGGTAGCAGGAGTGGAAGAGGGGACGAGGAGTGGAAGAGGGGTAGCAGGAGTGGAAGAGGGGAAGAGGGGTAGCAGGAGTGGAAGAGGGGACGAGGAGTGGAAGAGGGGAAGAGGGGTAGCAGGAGTGGAAGAGGGGAAGAGGGGTAGCAGGAGTGGAAGAGGGGAAGAGGGGTAGCAGGAGTGGAAGAGGGGAAGAGGGGTAGCAGGAGTGGAAGAGGGGAAGAGGGGTAGCAGGAGTGGAAGAGGGGACGAGGAGTGGAAGAGGGGAAGAGGGGTAGCAGGAGTGGAAGAGGGGAAGAGGGGTAGCAGGAGTGGAAGAGGGAAAGAGGGGTAGCAGGAGTGGAAGAGGGGACGAGGAGTGGAAGAGGGGAAGAGGGGTAGCAGGAGTGGAAGAGGGGAAGAGGGGTAGCAGGAGTGGAAGAGGGGTAGCAGGAGTGGAAGAGGGGACGAGGAGTGGAAGAGGGAAAGAGGGGTAGCAGGAGTGGAAGAGGGGAAGAGGGGTAGCAGGAGTGGAAGAGGGGACGAGGAGTGGAAGAGGGAAAGAGGGGTAGCAGGAGGAGGAGGTAAGCAATATCCACGACACGTAAAGGGTGACTGATGTTTGAGAGGAGAGGGGGGGGGGGTAATGGGTGACCAGGGTGAAGAGGGTGAAGGCTGGCAGTAGGAATTTGTGGGGAAGTTTTCCCCCTCAGGTCTGGCAAAGTGTGCCGTGTCCCCTCTTGACACCCTCTCCATCCCTCACTCCCTCCTCTAGCTGCTGCTGCTGCTCCTCACCTCTCTTCTCTGTCGCAACGTATGTGCTTCCCCTCACTTTGTCCCCTCACTTTAT
The DNA here is from genome assembly GCF_040958095.1 of Procambarus clarkii. NCBI lineage: Eukaryota > Metazoa > Arthropoda > Malacostraca > Decapoda > Cambaridae > Procambarus > Procambarus clarkii. Next base: position 13,367,207 of record NC_091216.1, on the reverse strand, counting down.
CCCCAAACTTTGTACCCTCACTTTGTCCCCTCACTTTGTCCCCTCACTTTATCCCCAAACTTTGTACCCTCACTTTGTACCCCTCACCTTGTCCCCTCACTTTGTACCCCTCACCTTGTCCCCTCACTTTGTCCCCTCACTTTGTCCCCCTCACTTTGTCCCCCTCACTTTGTCCCCTCACTTTGTCCCCTCACTTTGTCCCCCTCACTTTGTCCCCTCACTTTGTCCCCTCACTTTATCCCCAAACTTTGTACCCTCACTTTGTACCCCTCACCTTGTCCCCTCACTTTGTACCCCTCACCTTGTCCCCTCACTTTGTACCCCTCACCTTGTCCCCTCACTTTGTCCCCTCACTTTGTCCCCTCACTTTGTACCCTCACTTTGTACCCCTCACTTTGTACCCCTCACTTTGTCCCCCTCACTTTGTCCCCTCACTTTGTCCCCCCCACTTTGTCCCCCTCACTTTATCCCCAAACTTTGTCCCCTCACTTAGTACCCCTCACCTTGTCCCCTCACTTTGTACCCCTCACCTTGTCCCCTCACTTTGTACCCCTCACCTTGTCCCCTCACTTTGTCCCCTCACTTTATCCCCAAACTTTGTACCCTCACTTTGTACCCCTCACCTTGTCCCCTCACTTTGTACCCCTCACCTTGTCCCCTCACTTTGTCCGCTCACTTTGTCCCCTCACTTTATCCCCAAACTTTGTACCCTCACTTTGTACCCCTCACCTTGTCCCCTCACTTTGTACCCCTCACCTTGTCCCCTCACTTTGTCCCCTCACTTTGTCCCCTCACTTTATCCCCAAACTTTGTACCCTCACTTTGTACCCCTCACCTTGTCCCCTCACTTTGTACCCCTCACCTTGTCCCCTCACTTTGTCCCCCTCACTTTGTCCCCTCACCTTGTCCCCTCACTTTGTCCCCTCACTTTGTCCCCTCACTTTGTACCCTTACATTGTGCATCTTGGTCAGGGCCAGCCAAGAGCCAGGTGTGGTAGGTCAGGGCCAGCCAAGAGCCAGGTGTAGTAGGTCAGACCAGCCAAGAGCCAGGTGTGTAGGTCAGGGCCAGCCAAGAGTCAGGTGTGGTAGGTCAGGGCCAGCCAAGAGCCAGGTGTAGTAGGTCAGGCCAGCCAAGAGCCAGGTGTGTAGGTCAGGGCCAGCCAAGAGCCAGGTGTGGTAGGTCAGGGCCAGCCAAGAGCCAGGTGTGGTAGGTCAGGGCCAGCCAAGAGCCAGGTGTGGGAGGTAGGGGCCAGCCAAGAGCCAGGTGTGGGAGGTAGGGGCCAGCCAAGAGCCAGGTGTGGTAGGTCAGGGCCAGCCAAAAGCCAGGTGTGGTAGGTCAGGGCCAGCCAAGAGCCAGGTGTGTAGGTCAGGGCCAGCCAAGAGCCAGGTGTGTAGGTCAGGCCAGCCAAGAGCCAGGTGTAGTAGGTCAGGCCAGCCAAGAGCCAGGTGTGTAGGTCAGGGCCAGCCAAGAGCCAGGTTTGGTAGGTCAGGGCCAGCCAAGAGCCACGTGTGTAGGTCAGAGCCAGCCAAGAGCCAGGTGTGGTAGGTCAGGGCCAGCCAAGAGCCAGGTGTGTAGGTCAGGGCCAGCCAAGAGCCAGGTGTGGGAGGTCGGGGCCAGCCAAGAGCCAGGTGTGGTAGGTCAGGGCCAGCCAAGAGCCAGGTGTGGTAGGTCAGGGCCAGCCAAAAGCCAGGTGTGGTAGGTCAGGGCCAGCCAAGAGCCAGGTGTAGTAGGTCAGGGCCAGCCAAGAGCCAGGTGTGGGAGGTCAGGGCCAGCCAAGAGCCAGGTGTGGTAGGTCAGGGCCAGCCAAGAGCCAGGTGTGGGAGGTCAGGGCCAACCAAAAGCCAGGTGTGGTAGGTCAGGGCCAGCCAAGAGCCAGGTGTGGTAGGTCACGGCCAGCCAAGAGCCAGGTGTGGTAGGTCAGAGCCAGCCAAGAGCCAGGTGTGGGAGGTCAGGGCCAGCTAAAAGCCAGGTGTGGTAGGTCAGGGCCAGCCAAGAGCCAGGTGTAGTAGGTCAGGGCCAGCCAAGAGCCAGGTGTGGGAGGTCAGGGCCAGCCAAGAGCCAGGTGTGGGAGGTCAGAGCCAGCCAAGAGCCAGGTGTAGTAGGTCAGGGCCAGCCAAGAGCCAGGTGTGGTAGGTCAGGGCCAGCCAAGAGCCAGGTGTGTAGGTCAGGGCCAGCCAAGAGCCAGGTATGTGGGTCAGGCCAGCCAAGAGCCAGGTGTAGTAGGTCAGGCCAGCCAAGAGCCAGGTGTGTAGGTCAGGGCCAGCCAAGAGCCAGGTTTGGTAGGTCAGGGCCAGCCAAGAGCCAGGTGTGTAGGTCAGGGCCAGCCAAGAGCCAGGTGTGGTAGGTCAGGGCCAGCCAGGAGCCAGGTGTGTAGGTCAGGGCCAGCCAAGAGCCAGGTGTGGGAGGTCGGGGCCAGCCAAGAGCCAGGTGTGGTAGGTCAGGGCCAGCCAAGAGCCAGGTGTGGTAGGTCAGGGCCAGCCAAAAGCCAGGTGTGGTAGGTCAGGGCCAGCCAAGAGCCAGGTGTGGTAGGTCACGGCCAGCCAAGAGCCAGGTGTGGTAGGTCAGGGCCAGCCAAGAGCCAGGTGTGGTAGGTCAGGGCCAGCCAAGAGCCAGGTGTGGTAGGTCAGGGCCAGCCAAGAGCCAGGTGTGGGAGGTCAGGGCCAGCCAAAAGCCAGGTGTGGTAGGTCAGGGCCAGCCAAGAGCCAGGTGTAGTAGGTCAGGGCCAACCAAGAGCCAGGTGTGGGAGGTCAGGGCCAGCCAAGAGCCAGGTGTGGGAGGACAGAGCCAGCCAAGAGCCAGGTGTAGTAGGTCAGGGCCAGCCAAGAGCCAGGTGTGGTAGGTCAGGGCCAGCCAAGAGCCAGGTGTGGGAGGTCAGGGCCAGCCAAGAGCCAGGTGTAGTAGGTCAGGCCAGCCAAGAGCCAGGTGTGGGAGGTCAGGGCCAGCCAAGAGCCAGGTGTAGTAGGTCAGGGCCAGCCAAGAGCCAGGTGTGGTAGGTCAGGGCCAGCCAAGAGCCAGGTGTAGTAGGTCAGGCCAGCCAAGAGCCAGGTGTAGTAGGTCAGGCCAGCCAAGAGCCAGGTGTAGTAGGTCAGGGCCAGCCAAGAGCCAGGTGTAGTAGGTCAGGGCCAGCCAAGAGCCAGGTGTAGTAGGTCAGGGCCAGCCAAGAGCCAGGTGTGGTAGGTCAGGGCCAGCCAAGAGCCAGGTGTGGTAGGTCAGGGCCAGCCAAGAGCCAGGTGTGATAGGTCAGGGCCAGCCAAGAGCCAGGTGTGATAGGTCAGGGCCAGCCAAGAGCCAGGTGTGGTAGGTCAGGGCCAGCCAAGAGCCAGGTGTGGTAGGTCAGGGCCAGCCAAGAGCCAGGTGTGGTAGATCAGGGCCAGCCAAGAGCCAGGTGTGGGAGTTTAGTGGTATCATCTGGCACTAACGGGGGGGGGGGGGGGGGGGGGAGACAGGTGTTGTACCCAGGTGCTGCTGCTGTGTCTGTCCTCGGGTCCGGAGGCTGCATCTGTCTCTTGGTTGTTTGGTAGCATCATCTTCCTATTGCTGGTATGTTCTCTTTCTTCTTTAGTCTCTCAATCTCTGCCCGTCCTCCCACCACCTCCCCCCCCCACACACCTCTCCTCCCCCCTCACCCCTCCTCCCCCCACACCCCTCCTCCCCCCACACCCCTCCTCCCCCCACACCCCTCCTCCCACCACCTCCCCCCCCCACACACCTCTCCTCCCCCCACACCCCTCCTCCCCCCACACCCCTCCTCCCCCCACACCCCTCCTCCCCCCACACCCCTCCTCCCCCCACACCCCTCCCCCACCACCTCCCCCCCCACACACCCTCTCCTCCCCCCACACCCCTCCTCCCCCCACACCCTCCCCCCCCCACACCCTCCTCCCCCACACCCCTCCTCCCCCCACACCCCTCCTCCCCCACCCCTCCTCCCCCCACACCCCTCCTCCCCACACCCCTTCTCCCCCCACACCTCTCCTCCCCCCACACCCTCCTCCCCCCACAACCCTCCTCCCCCCACACCCCCCTCCCCCCCACACCCTCCTCCCCCCACACTCTCCTCCCCCCACACCTCTCCTCCCCCACACCCCTCCTCCCCCCAACCCCTCCTCCCCCACACCCCTCCTCCCCCCACACCCCTCCTCCCCCCACACCCCTCCTCCCCCCACACCTCTCCTCCCCCCACCACCTTCTCCCCCCACACCCCTCCTCCCCCCCACCCTCCTCCCCCCACACCCCTCCTCCCCCACACCCCTCCTCCCCCACACCCCTCCTCCCCCCACACCCCTCCTCCCCCCCACACCTCTCCTCCCCCCACACCTCTCCTCCCCCCACACCCTCTCCTCCCCCCACACCCCTCCTCCCCCCACACCCCTCCTCCCCCCACACCCCTCCTCCCCCACACCCCTCCTCCCCCCACACCCCTCCTCCCCACACCCCTCCCTCCCCCCACCAACCCCTCCTCCCCCCACACCTCTCCTCCCCCCACACCCTCCTCCCCCCACACCCCTCCTCCCCCCACACCTCTCCTCCCCCCACACCTCTCCTCCCCCCACACCCCTCCTCCCCCCACACCCCTCCTCCCCCCACACCCCTCCTCCCCCCACACCCTTCCTCCCCCCCACACCCCTCCTCCCCCCCACACCCCTCCTCCCCCCACACCCCTCCTCCCCCCACACCCCTCCTCCCCCCACACCCCTCCTCTCCCCACACCCCTCCTCCCCCCATACCCCTCCTCCCCCCACACCCCTCCTCCCCCACACCCCTCCTCCCCCCACACCCCTCCTCCCCCACACCCTTCCTCCCCCCACACCCCTCCTCCCCCCACACCCCTCCTCCCCCCACACCCCTCCTCCCCCCACACCCCTCCTCCCCCACACCCTTCCTCCCCCCACACCCCTCCTCCCCCCACACCCCTCCTACCCCCACACCCCTCCTACCCCCACACCCCTCCTCCCCCCACACCTCTCCTCCCCCACACCCCTCCTCCCCCCTCACCCCTCCTCCCCCCACACCCCTCCTCCCCCCACACCCCTCCTCCCCCCACAACCCTCCTCCCCCCACACCCCTCCTCCCCCCACACCCCTCCTCCCCCAACACCTCTCCTCCCCCCACACCTCTCCTCCCCCACACCCCTCCTCCCCCCACACCCCTCCTCCCCCCACACCCCTCCTTCCCCCCACACCCCTCCTTCCCCCACACCCCTCCTCCCCCCACACCCCTCCTCCCCCCACACCCCTCCTCCCCCCACACCCCTCCTCTTCCCACACCCCTCCTTCCCCCACACCCCTCCTCCCCCCACACCCCTCCTTCCCCCACACCCCTCCTCCCCCCACACCCCTCCTCCCCCCACACCCCTCCTCCCCCCACACCCCTCCTCCCCCCACACCCCTCCTCCCCCACACCCATCCTCCCCCACACCCCTCCACCCCCACACCCCTCCTCCCCCCACACCCCTCCTCCCCCCACACCCCTCCTCCCCCCACACCCCTCCTCCCCCCACACCCCTCCTTCCCCCACACCCCTCCTCCCCCCACACCCCTCCTCCCCCCACACCCCTCCTCCCCCACACCCCTCCTCCCCCCACACCCCTCCTCCCCCCACACCCCTCCTCCCCCCACACCCCTCCACCCCCACACCCCTCCTCCCCCCACACCCCTCCTCCCCCCACACCCCTCCTCCCCCCCACACCCCTCCTCCCCCCACACCCCTCCTCCCCCCACACCCCTCCACCCCACACCCCTCCTCCCCCCACACCCCTCCACCCCCACACCCCTCCTCCCCCCACATCCCTCCACCCCCACACCCCTCCTCCCCCAACACCCCTCCTCCCCCCACACCTCTCCTCCCCCCACACCCCTCCTCCCCCCACACCCCTCCTCCCCCCACACCTCTCCTCCCCCCACACCCCTCCTCCCCCAACACCCCTCCTCCCCCCACACCTCTCCTCCCCCCACACCCCTCCTCCCCCAACACCCCTCCTCCCCCCACACCTCTCCTCCCCCCACACCCCTCCTCCCCCAACACCCCTCCTCCCCCACACCTCTCCTCCCCCCACACCTCTCCTCCCCCCACACCTCTCCTCCCCCCACACCCCTCCTCCCCCAACACCCCTCCTCCCCCCACACCTCTCCTCCCCCCACACCTCTCCTCCCCCCACACCCCTCCTCCCCCAACACCCCTCCTCCCCCAACACCCCTCCTCCCCCAACACCCCTCCTCCCCCCACACCTCTCCTCCCCCCACACCTCTCCTCCCCCCACACCTCTCCTCCCCCACACCCCTCCTCCCCCCACACCTCTCCTCCCCCCACACCCCTCCTTCCCCCACACCTCTCCTCCCCCCACACCTCTCCTCCCCCCACACCTCTCCTCCCCCCACACCCCTCCTCCCCCCACACCTCTCCTCCCCCCACACCTCTCCTCCCCCCACACCTCTCCTCCCCCCACACCTCTCCTCCCCCCACACCTCTCCTCCCCCCACACCCCTCCTCCCCCCACACCTCTCCTCCCCCCACACCTCTCCTCCCCCCACACCTCTCCTCCCCCCACACCCCTCCCCCCCACACCCCTCCTCCCCCCACACTGGACAAATAGCACCACTCTCTCACCACCAAAAATAACTGAAGTATTTCCGGGCGGAGAACATGTGAGTGTGAGTGTGAGTGTGAGTGTAAGTGTGAGTGTGAGTGTAAGTGTGAGTGTGAGTGTGAGTGTGAGTGTAAGTGTAAGTGTGAGTGTGAGTGTGAGTGTAAGTGTGAGTGTGAGTGTGAGTGTAAGTGTGAGTGTGAGTGTGAGTGTAAGTGTGAGTGTGAGTGTGAGTGTGAGTGTAAGTGTGAGTGTGAGTGTGAGTGTAAGTGTGAGTGTGAGTGTAAGTGTGAGTGTAAGTGTAAGTGTGAGTGTGAGTGTGAGTGTAAGTGTGAGTGTGAGTGTGAGTGTAAGTGTGAGTGTGAGTGTGAGTGTGAGTGTAAGTGTAAGTGTGAGTGTGAGTGTAAGTGTGAGTGTGAGTGTGAGTGTGAGTGTAAGTGTGAGTGTGAGTGTGAGTGTAAGTGTGAGTGTAAGTGTGAGTGTGAGTGTAAGTGTGAGTGTGAGTGTGAGTGTGAGTGGGACTTGAGGAACATCTTAGCAGCTGGGATGGGGGGTGGGGCAGAGCTCTACTGATTCTCAGGTTTACCTAGAGTTTACCTGAAGCCAGTTCCGAGAATTCATCTATTCCCCAAAGCCTGACCTGGGTACCTTGTCATAACCTGTTCAAAAAGGTTGTTGCTTACAGCGGCCCGCAGACTTAACCAGTGCGACTCCAGGGTCGAGCCTGGCCTCGGGCCGAGCTCGGAGAGTAGAACTCCCGAAACCCTCTCCAGGTATGGTCCAGGTAACTGGCTTGGTGCTGCACTTTGGCAGGAAGTTGCGTAAGTGTTTCCTGAAGGTGACCTCTTTAGTTCGGCCATGTTGTGCTTCCCTGTCCAGGCGGCAGTTGTTGGACTGTGTTGTGTAGGCCTAGATGGGTGGGGGGGGGGAGGCTTAGGCCAGGGTAAGGTTTGGGTCGTCACGTCTGCGTGTAGTTGTTCATATGGTTAACCTGGTTGATGGGGTTCTGGGAGTTCTTCTACTCCCCAAACCCGGCCAAAGGCCAGGCTTGACTTGTGAGAGTTTGGTCCACCAGGCTGTTGCTTGCAGCGGTAGGTAAGTTACCTACCACACGGTAGGTAAGTTACCTACCACACGGTAGGTAAGTTACCTACCACAAGGTAGGTAAGTTACCTACCACACGGTAGGTAAGTTACCTACCACAAGGTAGGCAAGTCTCTCGAACTCTCCTGAGTGCTTTGTCAAGGTCTGAATGTGTGGTTAGCACGACACTTACATCTCAACTACTAATCTGATTAGTCTTAAGAAATATGTTTGAGTATGTCCGGTGTCTTATGTGTGTTAGACTGCTCAGCGAGGAATAGAACTCTGTCATGCAGGGGCTTAAGGCGTGAGTCAGTAAACCACCTCTGTCCCTTCCTCTCTATTTTGGGTCTTGTGGATTTGACAATATTGTCATAAAAAGCGGTTACTTCAGTGACCAGGTCCTCATGTAATGCATTGACGGTGGTAAAGCAGTAGGTATTATACCACTCAGAAATGCGGTGTTTGAAGTGCATGTGTAAATTTTCAGGGATATTGATTATCTTTCCTTCAAAAGTTTGGGGTTTGGCGTCATTTATGGTGTATGAACTGACGGTGGGAGAATGATCACTGACTAATTAGTGAACAATTGATCCGTTGACAGCATTGTTGATGAGACTATGACCAGTGACATGACCTGTCGCCCCTGACCTGTGTCATGTTAGATAAGTTAAAGTTAAATTCGGACAAGTCATTGTCCGTATTGTCTCTAAGATATTTAACAAAAACCTTAACATTTCTATTTACCCATATTTGTTTGTATTATCACATTCAGGTACACGTGCATGTGTGCAGCTGCCCTACACTGTATGAAGGAGAGTACAGTGTGTCAAAAAACTAGCTACGTGATGCTAAAGCTTCCCATCTCGCAGGATGGTTAGTCATACAGGGACATATGTTCAGTAGCCTGCACTGGCAAACTTTCGTTGAAATATGAGGATATCTTCAAGAATACGAGAGTGGAAAAAGTAATTGCAAAGCTCCAGGTACCTCATGCCAACTGGTCTGAAAGGTCTAATAACTGGGCATTCAGTGATGTAGTGTGGGAGATCATGCCGTAGTTCCTGCTCACAGAGTTTGCAACTGGAGTGCTCAGGATTGGGAGATCCGTCACCTGCAGCCACCTGCCACAGATGACGGTAGCCACCTGCTACAGATAACGGTAGCCACCTGCCACAGATGACGATAGCCACCTGCTACAGATAACGGTAGCCACCTGCCACAGGTAACGGTAACCCAACCTGATCCTTGCAACCACTGTGTCGCACAGTCTAGTGGACGTTTTGTTCTGCCCATAGATATAGGTTTCAGATCTGAACAAATCATAGCTTTTTATACTAGTACTTTCAGGTCGTTGGGAGTCAGTAATTTCTTTCCTATCAGACCTGAGTGTTTGGACCAATATAGTTTTGACAGCAGAGATGGGGAATACCTAGATCTAATTCAACTTCAAACTTGTTACACGCTAATTTGGCTGCAATGTCTGTGTCATTATGATGGGTTATATTTATGTGTGAAGGTATCCATACAAAGGAGATTCGAGACCCTTTACTCTGTGCATCAATTAGGTCATTTATAATTGGGAGTATGAGGTTCTTGCTGTCGATCTTCCAAGAGAAGTTTTCGATTGCTTGAAGAGCAGACTTTGAATCACAGAATATTATTCCTCCTGCAATGTTTTTTAATGTACTGGTAGCTAGTTGTAATGCTGCTAGTTCTGCTTGTGTGTGGAGGTCAGCCAGTTGTTTAACCTGACACTGACAGACTTTGTGCAAATATTATTTCTATAAAACCTACATGCTGCTGCAGTCCGTCCAGTAGAGGATTGGACTGAGCCGTCGGTGTAGACACAGTGCTCGTGAGATCTTAAACTCTCGACGGAGGAGGCAATTGTTTCAAGAGTGACAGCTTTGAGAAGAGCAAGATTCTCATTACCTTTCTTGGTGACAGGTGTGTATGATACTTGAATGGTGGGGTACAGATAAAGAGGAATATCAGAGACAGGTAGATTGCACTTAAAAGGAATGTTAAGTTTAATGAGATTGTAAGCATAGATGATTCTAGTGCATCTTGGGGCACCAAGAATTATCCTCATGGCTTCATTCTGTACTACTTCATCCAAGAACAATTGATGCTGAAGTCTGCGGAAATAACCCAGAAGGTTTCACAGGTCGGGCACCGGTGCATAGTTGTGTTGGTTCCGGTAACCAATGTCTCCGCGACCCGGTCTCTGGCTAGGCCTCCTGGTTGGTGGTGTGGTCACCCAGGCTGCCAAAAACCACAGCTCGCAGTCTAATGAATAAATCACAGCCCGGTTGATCTGGGACTCCTTGAAGGGGTATATCTAGTTCGCTCTGGAAGAGTGAGAGACACGGGTCAGTAGCCAGACCCTTTAGGCGAGTCTCCCTGATGACTGCTGTGGCCACCCGCCCGTTCTCTATAGTCTCTACTGGACCTATATTGCGCGTAAATCAAAATAGCAATAAAGTAATGAAATACATTTTGTTTAAGGACGAAATACAATAAGTGACTGTATGCCTATACTTGCATAAACCACAAGTGAAGATTAACAATCTTTGGACAACACCCACCAGTGGGCCTCGAACCCAGAAAGCACAACTACCTTCCAGTAGCTGCCATAACTAGTACGCCTTAACCCACTACACCATCAGACCCTACAAAAGAAGTAGAGACTTCGAGATATATATACACCTCAAATATCTCCACTTCCCGAGATATGACCGAACCACATATGACCGAAAAAGTAAGATTAATAATTCTAACACGAATTTTCTCAATCTTTCGTACATTTCTTTTCACTGTTGGAGGTAATTCAAAAATCAATTCTCCAAAATTCATTTTTATTTCTAGTCTGACGCGACACGAGCGCGTTTCGTAAAACTTATTACATTTTCAAAGACTTTAGTTTACAAATACACAACTGAATAGAACTTAAACATCTCCGATTTTGTTTATATCTACATTTGAGTGAGGTGGATGGGGTGAGGTGGCATTAATAGGGTATTAATTTCATCAACACAAGACAGAACAAGAGGTGGCATTAATAGGGTATTAATTTCATCAACACAAGACAGAACACGAAACAATGGGTATTGAAATGGAAGTGATTGTAGAAAGCCTATTGGTCCATATTTCTTGATGCTTCTATATTGGAGTGGAGTCTTGAGGTGGGTAGAATATAGTTGTGCATTAATTGGCTGTTGATTGCTGGTGTTGACTTCTTAATGTGTAGTGCCTCGCAAACGTCAAGCCGCCTGCTATCGCTGTGTCTATCGATGATTTCTGTGTTGTTTACTAGGATTTCTCTGGTGATGGTTTGGTTGTGGGAAGAGATTATATGTTCCTTAATGGAGCCCTGTTGTTTATGCATCGTTAAACGCCTAGAAAGAGATGTTGTTGTCTTGCCTATATACTGGGTTTTTTGGAGCTTACAGTCCCCAAGTGGGCATTTGAAGGCATAGACGACGTTGGTCTCTTTTAAAGCGTTCTGCTTTGTGTCTGGAGAGTTTCTCATGAGTAGGCTGGCCGTTTTTCTGGTTTTATAGTAAATCGTCAGTTGTATCCTGTGATTTTTGTCTGTAGGGATAACGTTTCTATTAACAATATCTTTTAGGATCCTTTCCTCTGTTTTATGTGCTGTGGAAAAGAAGTTCCTGTAAAATAGTCTAATAGGGGGTATAGGTGTTGTGTTAGTTGTCTCTTCAGAGGTTGCATGGCGTTTCACTTTCCTTCTTATGATGTCTTCGACGAAACCATTGGAGAAGCCGTTGTTGACTAGGACCTGCCTTACCCTACAGAGTTCTTCGTCGACTTGCTTCCATTCTGAGCTGTGGCTTAGAGCATGGTCGACATATGCGTTAACAACACTCCTCTTGTACCTGTCTGGGCAGTCGCTGTTGGCATTTAGGCACATTCCTATGTTCGTTTCCTTAGTGTAGACTGCAGTGTGGAAACCTCCGCTCTTTTCCATGACTGTTACATCTAGAAAGGGCAGCTTCCCATCCTTTTCCATCTCGTAAGTGAAACGCAGCACAGAACTCTGCTCAAATGCCTCCTTCAGCTCCTGCAGATGTCTGACATCAGGTACCTGTGTAAAAATGTCGTCAACATACCTGCAGTATATGGCCGGTTTCAAGTTCATGTCGACTAAGACTTTTTGCTCGATGGTACCCATGTAGAAGTTTGCAAACAGGACACCTAGGGGAGAACCCATGGCGACCCCATCTACTTGCTTATACATGTGCCCATCCGGGCTCAAGAAGGGTGCCTCTTTAGTACAAGCTTGGAGTAGTTTCCTTAGAATATTTTCGGGTATGTCAAGAGGAGTACAGGCTGGATCACGATACACTCTGTCGGCTATCATCCCGATTGTCTCGTCCACAGGTACGTTGGTAAACAGCGATTCTACGTCCAATGAGGCTCTTATCCCTGTGGCCCGTGTGCCCCGCAGTAAGTCCACAAATTCCTTTGGAGACTTCAGGCTGAAGGCGCAAGGAACATAAGGAGTCAGCAGGCCGTTGAGTCGCTTCGCCAATCTGTACGTAGGTGTGGGTATCTGGCTAATGATTGGCCGAAGTGGGTTTCCAGGCTTGTGTGTCTTGACATTTCCATACGCATATCCAGGTTTATATTCCCCAATGATCTTTGGCAGGTTGGGTCCGGATTTCTTGGCGTTCACAGTTTCGATCAGTTTGTTGACCTTTGCTTTCAATTCGGCTGTAGTGTCCTTCGTTACCCTTTAGAACTTAGTTTGGTCAGAGAGTATGAGGTTCATTTTCGCCAGATATTCGTCTTTTTTAAGAATGACATATATTGGCGACTTGTCACCTTTCCTGACAACTATCTCCTTGTTCTCACGAAGGCTTTTAGCTGCCGCTTTGAGCTCGGGGGACAGTATGGTGCTTCTGTAATTGCCTCGATTCTTTCCTCCTTCTGCAATAAGTTCTGCTTGTAAGGTATCTTTGGTAGTGACCTTCTTTTGTGTCTCGAGGTCGAATATGTCGTCCAACAGAATTTCCAACACTACTTTCCGGGCCATCTCACTCGGTCTGGACATAACGTGACAGTTTATGCCCAGATTTAGGAGAGTGACTTGGTCCTCAGTGAGGTTAATTCCTGCAAGGTTCAGGAAGCCATCTCTTGGTCGTGGAATTGCCATAGGTCCTCCATATAATGTTGTTAGTTTCTTGATAATCCTTGTTTCAGTGCTGAGGTGATGTCGGTCTGTGAGGATGTCGAGGTGTTGTTCAATGCGGGTACGGATACTTTCGTCGATGTTGCTATTTCTCCACTCGTTTGTAGCATGAAGTAGTTGCCTTTTGTTGTCTTTGATTTCATTCTCTGCCTTGTATATCTGATCACGAATCAGATCCTGGCTATATTTTATCGTGAAGGCTTGATTCCTTGCTGCTGGGTCGTGCGCTTTAATATTAGTATATTTTGGTAGCAGTCTTTCCTGTAGACATATATTATTAAATATTAACGCGCTCGTGTCGCGTCAGACTAGAAATAAAAATGAATTTCGGAGAATTGATTTTTGAATTACCTCCAACAGTGAAAAGAAATGTACGAAAGATTGAGAAAATTCGTGTTAGAATTATTAATCTTACTTTTTCGGTCATATTTAATAATATATGTCTACAGGAAAGACTGCTACCAAAATATACTAATATTAAAGCGCACGACCCAGCAGCAAGGAATCAAGCCTTCACGATAAAATATCGCCAGGATCTGATTCGTGATCAGATATACAAGGCAGAGAATGAAATCAAAGACAACAAAACGCAACTACTTCATGCTACAAACGAGTGGAGAAATAGCAACATTATGTCCATGTATATAAGAGAGCGCTGGTCGCAAGCGTCCTGTCCCAGTACAGGACACTCTTGCCTGCTGATTGTCTTAGGCAATCAGGAGGCCTGGTCGACGACCGGGCCGCGGGGACACTAAGCCCCGGAAGCACCTCAAGGTAGCCAAGGTAGGCGTCTCTTGGGTCTGATTATTTTGTTATCTGTGTATTTCTTGAGTCTAATGATAAGTTTGGGCCTATCATCCTCTAGAAGGCTATACTAATAATTCATTATACCTGGGGATAGGGATATATATATATATATATATATATATATATATATATATATATATATATATATATATATATATATATAAAACCTGAATTACTGACCCACCCCTGGATGCAACCCTACAAAGCTGATCAACTCCTGGGTACCTATTTACTGCTAGGTGAGCCTGGGACATTATGTGATAGAAAACGCGCCCAGCCATTTCTGTCCCGTTCAGGATTCGAATCCGGAATTCCCAATGGTGAGTCGAGAATGAGTCGGTTTGTAAATTCAACCTTTTAAGTTCGTGGCACTCTTACTGATCCAAGAAGTATACTTTAGTCCCGAACTTAATTTAGGACTAAAGTCTACTCTAGGTATATTTACAAATCTTAGTGTATTCATGCCTTCGATTCGAATGATTTTTTCCTCAACAAATAGTACTCATCCTCACCTATTGAGTAGTTACCCCTTGATGTGCCCGTGATAGTCTTCCGTTTTCTGTAACAGCTTGAATCTGCAGACCAGTGGACTTGTCAAGGGTGACTAAACCTTTCTTAGGATTACGCGTTTCAGAAGTACGTGTACCTGCATAGTACACGTACTTTTGTGGGCAGTACTGTAGGAGGGTGAGGGATACTAAGGTGGGAATACTGTAAGACGATGAGGGGTACTAAGGTGGGGAATACTATGGGTAGATGAGCAGTAGACCCGATCCACCAATCGGTTTACAATCAGGTACCTAATTACTGTTACCTTTTGTTGACTCCGAGAATCCATGTCCCCGCGGCCTGGCACCTCCTGATTGGTGGTCTGGTCAACCAGGCTGTTAGACCCCTCATATCCCGGGCTGACGTATGAACCACAGCCTTCAGGTATCCTCTTGTGGTGTTGACACAATTCTCTTTTGAACATCTTGAGAGGTCGGCCCCTTTACTTTAATCATATCTGGATGGAATTCTGAGAGTTCTTTTACTCCCTATGGCCGACCTGAGGCCAGGCTTGACTTGTGAGAGCTTGGTCCAACAGGCTGTTGCTTGGAGCGGCCCGCAGGCCCACATACCCACCACAGCCCGGTTGGTCCACCAGGCTGTTGCTTGGAGCGGCCCGCAGGCCCACATACCCACCACAGCCCGGTTGGTCCACCAGGCTGTTGCTTGGAGCGGCCCGCAGGCCCACATACCCACCACAGCCCGGTTGGTCCACCAGGCTGTTGCTTGGAGCGGCCCGCAGGCCCACATACCCACCACAGCCCGGTTGGTCCACCAGGCTGTTGCTTGGAGCGGCCCGCAGGCCCACATACCCACCACAGCCCGGTTGGTCCAACAGGCTGTTGCTTGGAGCGGCCCGCAGGCCCACATACCCACCACAGCCCGGTTGGTCCACCAGGCTGTTGCTTGGAGCGGCCCGCAGGCCCACATACCCACCACAGCCCGGTTGGTCCACCAGGCTGTTGCTTGGAGCGGCCCGCAGGCCCACATACCCACCACAGCCCGGTTGGTCCACCAGGCTGTTGCTTGGAGCGGCCCGCAGGCCCACATATCCGCTACAGCCCGAGTCAGTCGCGTGTCTAAGTATGTTTTCCATGGCTCCAAATCAGTCTTTTTGTTGAGTTAAAACCATTCTTTTACGTAATTGCATCAGTCTTTTGCGTGCTTCAGTTGACTTGTGCGTGCGTGTGCATGTGCGTGTGCGTGCTAGCCTTGGCGCCCAGTTCTCTTATGATCTACTGTTCTGGTGCAAATTTTGCTCTAACATTGACCGTGTAATTATTGGAATTTTGTTTTATTTTTCCATTTCAGTTCATTTTTGCTTTTGATCTCAATTAGTTTTAAGTCTTAGTCTTTAAGTTTATTTTGACCTCATCACGGGGGAAAGGCTGTGGTATTAGTCTCTAATATTGTACCAGGTCTATCTATAAATCCAACGTTGTTGTTGTTGCAGCTCATCTTCTATGTCTGTACTTTTACCTGAATAAACATTTGAATTTGAATTTGAAATAGTGGCTTTAGGCACAGTATATACTGGCTCTACCTTGAAATCCAATATTATTCTTGTAATCTATTTTGTATGTATGTACTTTCCCTAATTAATAACAATAATAATAATAATAATTATTATTATTATTATTATTATTATTATTATTATTATTATTATTATTATTATTATTATTATTATTATTATATCCCACTTCCTTGACTCTCATATCCCAGTTCCTTGACTCTCATATCCCAGTTCCTTGACCCTCATATCCCAGTTCCTTGACTCTCATATCCCAGTTCCTTGACTCTCATATCCCAGTTCCTTGACTCTCATATCCCAGTTCCTTGACTCTCATATCCCAGTTCCTAGACTCTCATATCCCAGTTGCTTGACCCTCATATCCCAGTTGCTTGACCCTCATATCCCAGTTGCTTGACCCTCATATCCCAGTTCCTTGACCCTCATATCCCAGTTCCTTGACTCTCATATCCCAGTTCATTGACTCTCATATCCCAGTTCCTTGACTCTCATATCCCAGTTCCTTGACTCTCATATCCCAGTTCCTTGACTCTCATATCCCAGTTCCTTGACTCTCATATCCCAGTTCCTTGACTCTAATATCCCAGTTCCTTGACTCTCATATCCCAGTTCCTTGACTCTCATACCCCAGTTCCTTGACTCTCATATCCCAGTTGCTTGACCCTCATATCCCAGTTCCTTGACTCTCATATCCCAGTTCCTTGACTCTCATATCCCAGTTCCTTGACTCTCATATCCCAGTTCCTTGACTCTCATATCCCAGTTCCTTGACTCTCATATCCCAGTTCCTTGACTCTCATATCCCAGTTCCTTGACTCTCATATCCCAGTTCCTTGACTCTAATATCCCAGTTCCTTGACTCTCATATCCCAGTTCCTTGACTCTCATATCCCAGTTCCTTGACTCTCATATCCCAGTTCCTTGACTCTCATATCCCAGTTCCTTGACCCTCATATCCCAGTTCCTTGACCCTCATAGGTCAGTTCCTTGACCCCCCATATCCCAGTTCCTTGACTCCCCATATCCCAGTTCCTTGACCCCCCATATCCCAGTTGCTTGACCCTCATATCCCAGTTGTTTGACCCTCATATCCCAGTTTCTTGACCCCCCATATCCCAGTTCCTTGACTCCCATATCCCAGTTCCTTGACCCCCCATATTCCAGTTCCTTGACCCTCATATCCCAGTTCCTTGACCCCCCATATTCCAGTTCCTTGACCCTCATATCCCAGTTCCGTGACCCCTCATATCCCAGTTCCTTGACCCCTCATATCCCAGCTCCGTGTCCTCATATCCCAGTTCCTTGACCCCTCATATCCCAGCTCCGTGTCCTCATATCCCAGTTCCTTGACCCCTCATATCCCAGTTCCTTGACCCTCATATCCCAGTTCCTTGACCCCCCATATCCCAGTTTCTTGACCCCCCATATCCCAGTTCCTTGACTCCCATATCCCAGTTCCTTGACCCTCGTATCCCAGTTCCTTGACTCCCATATCCCAGTTCCTTGACCCTCGTATCCCAGTTCCGTGACCCCTCGTATCCCAGTTCCATCACCCTCATATCCCAGCTCCGTGTCCTCATATCCCAGCTCCGTGTCCTCATATCCCAGCTCCGTGTCCTCATATCCCAGCTCCGTGTCCTCACATCTCTGTAAAGTGCTGTATAGTCATCTTGGCTTAGCATTTTCTTCTCATAATAACCTTATCTTACCTGTTAATTTCTTTGCAGGTAAGACAGGTGTCTGCGGCGGGTCCTTCTTGCGCGTCTCCGCCAGCGAGGTAAGATTTCTTACCATTCACATATGATGTTTACTAAATACTGGCGCGTCTACATAATACTTTGTCATGAATACAAGGAATCGTTGACCAGGCCTGACCTGGCCTGACCTGACCAGGCCTGACCTGACCTGACCTGACCTGACCTGACCTGACCTGACCTGACCTGGCCTGGCCTGGCCTGACCTGGCCTGACCTGGCCTGGCCTGACCTGACCTGGCCTGACCTGGCCTGACCTGACCTGGCCTGACCTGGCCTACCCTGCCTTAGTGTTGTAACTCGGCCTCTGAAAATGTACAGTATGTAGGCTGTAGTCCCCCCCCCCCATTCCCTCGAAAAGTCCACTTTTTACACTCTTGTTATAGTGTAGAACAGCATAACAAAAATAGTAACATCCTGAACATCCACTTAACCTATCCTGCCCTAGGCCTAAACCTTCCTTGGGCCCAATTTATGCAATCTTAAGACTAATTCAGGGTATATATATATATATATATATATATTATATATATATATATATATATATATTATATATATATATATATATATATTATATATATATATATATATATATATATTCTATGCGAACAAGCCTGAATGGTCCCCAGGACATATGCAACTGAAAACTCACACCCCAGAAGTGACTCGAACCCATACTCCCAGAAGCAACGCAACTGGTATGTACAAGACGCCTTAATCCACTAGACCATCACGACCGGACATAATGAGGTGATAGCCGAGGCTATTTGAACCACCCCACCGCCGGCACTCGGATAGTTATCTTGGGCATAGCATTTTACCAAATCACCTCATTCTTTGGGGCAACACGTGAGGAACACAAATGCGAACAAGCCTGAATGGTCCCCAGGACATATGCAACTGAAAACTCACACCCCAGAAGTGACTCGAACCCATACTCCCAGAAGCAACGCAACTGGTATGTACAAGACGCCTTAATCCACTTGACCATCACGACCGGACATAATGAGGTGATAGCCGAGGCTATTTGAACCACCCCACCGCCGGCACTCGGATAGTTATCTTGGGCATAGCATTTTACCAAATCACCTCATTCTTTGGGGCAACACGTGAGGAACACAAATGCGAACAAGCCTGAATGGTCCCCAGGACATATGCAACTGAAAACTCACACCCCAGAAGTGACTCGAACCCATACTCCCAGAAGCAACGCAACTGGTATGTACAAGACGCCTTAATCCACTTGACCATCACGACCGGACATAATGAGGTGATAGCCGAGGCTATTTGAACCACCCCACCGCCGGCACTCGGATAGTTATCTTGGGCATAGCATTTTACCAAATCACCTCATTCTTTGGGGCAACACGTGAGGAACACAAATGCGAACAAGCCTGAATGGTCCCCAGGACATATGCAACTGAAAACTCATATTATATTCTATGCTAGGCCTAGGAAAGATGGTAATGTTCTTGCTTTCCCATGATCTGTGGCACAGCACCACTGTCCAGGGACCTGTGGCACAGCACCACTGTCCAGGGACCTGTGGCACAGCACCACTGTCCCCAGACCTGTGGCACAGCACCACTGTCCCCAGACCTGTGGCACAGCACCACTGTCCCCAGACCTGTGGCACAGCACCACTGTCCCCAGACCAGTGGCACAGCACCCTTCCCAGTACATTCAACTTACACAAAGTCTTCCCTTCGTCTGCTTTTAAGCGCCTCGTGACCAGTTAGATTTTTCCTTAGTTAATCATTAAATATTCTCATTTTCTGTCAACTCGCGAGGGAGCACGTTGTGAGGAGGGTCGGTAAGGGGTAACTAAGGTGGGAGGGAGTTCCCCAGTGTAGTAGCTGGTTGTCCAACCCGTCCTCTTAAAAATAACGTCACTTTTCGCTCGTATGCGCGTTATGGTCAAATTTGGACGTAATTTGAAATGAAATCGACTCACAAAAGTGACGTACTGTTCCGTTTTCTGTTTGAGTCGTACGGCTTACTCGACCAGCTTAGAAAAGGATTTTATCCCTTTCTCCCTAGCCTCTGGTGTCGTAGCCTGAACACTGCCTCAACTTGTGGGCCCTCTACAAAATGCAAAAATGCCCCCTCACAGGGGCCATGATGGCCCCCAGTTTGGGAACCTGTGGCTAGAGGCATGCACAGAGCACGATTGTGGTTACGTACGCTGTTGGGTTATGAATTGATCGTAAATATTACATTTAGATTAGAGGATGGATTATAAATAGGAGCTGCCTCGTGTGGGTCAATAGGTCTCCTGCGGTTACCTTGATTCTTATGTTTTTAGTGTATTTTGAAGTTATCTTGAGATGATTTCGGGGCTTAGCGTCCCCGCGGCCCGGTCCTCGACCAGGCCTGCTCTTTGTTACACATCCCCAGGAAGCAGCCCGTAGCAGCTGTATAACTCCCAGGTGCCTATTTACTGCTAGGTGAACAAGAGCATCAGGGTGAAAGAAACTTTGCCCATTTGTTTCCGCCTCCACCGGTTACCTTGAGGTTACCTTGAGGTGCTTCCGGGGCTTAGTGTCCCCGCGGCCCGGTCGTCGACCAGGCCTCCTGGTTCCTGGACTGATCAACCAGGCTGTTTGACGTGGCTGCTCGCAGCCTGACGTATGAGTCACAGCCTGGTTGATCAGGTATCCTTTGGAGGTGCTTATCCAGTTCTCTCTTGAACACTGTGAGGGGTCGGCCAGTTATGCCCCTTATGTGTAGTGGAAGCGTGTTGACCAGTCTCGGGCCTCTGATGTTGATAGTTCTCTCTCAGAGTACCTGTTGCACCTCTGCTTTTCAACGGGGGTATTCTGCACATCCTGCCATGTCTTCTGGTCTCATATGATGTTATTTCTGTGTGCAGGTTTGGGACCAGCCCCTCAATTATTTTCCACGTGTAAATTATTATGTATCTCTCCCGCCTGCGCTCAAGGGAGTACAGATTTAGGCTCTTTAGTCGGTCCCAGTAATTTAGATGTTTCACTGAGTGGATTCTAGCAGTAAAGGATCTCTGCACGCTCTCCAGGTCAGCAATTTCTCCAGCTTTGAAAGGGGCTGTCATTGTGCAGCAGTACTCCACTCTAGAGAGCACAAGCGTTTTGAAAAGTATCATCATCGGTATAGCATCTCTAGTGTGAAAGGTTCTTGTTATCCAACCTGTCATTTTTCTTGCAGTTGTGACGGCTACTTTATTGTGTTCTTTAAAGGTAAGGTCTTCCGACATGAGTACACCCAGATCCTTTACATTGCCTTTTCGTTCTATGTTATGATTTGCCTGAGTTTTGTACGTGGTTTCTGTTTTTATATTTTCAATTTTTCCGTAGCGCATGAGCTGGAACTTATCCTCGTTAAACACCATATTATTTTCTGTAGCCCATAGAAAGACCTGATCTACATCTGATTGGAGGTTTGCCGTGTCCTCTATGTTGCCAACTCTCATGAAAATCCTAGTGTCATCTGCAAAGGCAAAATCCTAGTGTCATACAGTGCTATAGGTTGTGTTCTGGTCTATGTCCGATATGAGGATGAGAAAAAGTACTGGAGCAAGCACAGTACCCTGGGGAACTGAGCTCTTCACGGTTGATGGGCTGGATTTTATTTTGTTGACTATTACACATTGGGTTCTGTTAGTCAGGGAATTGTAGATCCATCTGCCTATTTTCCCGGTAATTCCTTTTGAACGCATTTTATGTGCAATAACACCATGGTCACATTTATCAAAAGCTTTTGCGAAATCTGTGTAAATTACATCAGCGTTTTGTTTGTCTTCCATAGCATCTAATGCCATATCATAGTGGTCCAGCAACTGCGACAGGCAAGAGCGCCCTGTTCTGAAACCATGTTGTCCGGGGTTATGGAGATGCTGTGATTCCATGTATTTTGTGATCTTACTTCTTAGCACTCTCAAAAATTTTTATGATGTGCGATGTTAGTGCTATCGGCCTGTAATTTTTTGCCTCTGCCTTATTTCCTCCTTTATGGAGTGGTGCTATCTCTGCTGTTTTTAGTATGTCAGGGATAACGCTAGTATCTAGGCTTTGTCTCCACAGAATGTGAAGGGCCTGCGATAGTGGTTTTTTACAGTTTTTGATGAATATGGAGTTCCAAGAATCCGGGCCTGGTGCAGAGTGCATAGGCATACTGTTTATGGCTTCTTCAAAATCTAGTGGGGATAGGGCGACGTCTGATATATGATTTGATGTTGGTATCATATCCATGAAAAATTCATTTGGGTTATCAATCTTTAGTGCATTTAATGGCTCGCTGAAAACAGAGTCGTACTGCTTCCTCAGTAACTCGCTCATTTCTTTGTTGTCATCGGTGAAAGTTCCATCTCCCTTTCGCAGGGGCCCGATACTAGATGTGGTTTTTGATCTTGATTTTGCATAGGAGAAAAAATATTTCGGATTTCTCTCTATTTCACTGATGGCCTTTTGCTCTCTTCGCCTCTCCTGGGTTTTGTATGATTCTTGTAGCTTGAGTTCAATTGTTTCTATTTCTCTGCCTAACCTTCTTCGCCGTTCTTGAGATAGGGTGCGACTCTCAAGTTGTTCCGCGATTCGTTTTCTTCGCCTATATAGGGAACGACGTTCCCGTTCCAATCTGCATCTCTTTCTCTTTTTTCTTAGGGGTATGCGGTTTGAACATATTTCTAGTGCTACTGAGCTTATTTTTTCCAGGCACTGGTTCAGGTTTGCATTTCCTAGCTGTTCTTCCCAGTTTATTTCTGTGAAGTCCTGGTTTATTTGCTCCCAGTTTATCCGTTTATTATTGAAGTTGAATTTGCTGAAATCTCCTCCACCGGGAATTTGGACTGGTTTTGAAGGTCCATTCCCCATGGTTGTCAGAACTTCAATTAAGTTGTGATCTGAGTAACAAGTATTTGTAATCATTATGTTCCCGATCAACTCATCATTATTAGTGAAAATGAGGTCCAGCGTGTTCTCCTTCCTAGTTGGTTCTACTATTTGCTGGTTTAAGGCAAACCTGTCGCACATCCGTAGCAGGTCATTTGCATGTGCCTGTTCATTTAGGCTACTTCCTGGTATTCTTTCTGATATTACTGTATTAGCCAGGTGCTTCCATTTCAGGTGCCGTAGGTTGAAGTCCCCAAGCAGGATGATGTTCGGAGCTGGATTTGTAAGGTTTTCCAAGCAGTGTTCTATTTTCATTAGTTGGTCTTTAAACTGCTGAGGGTTTGCCTCCGGTGACTTATATACAAGGACAACAACTACATTTAGGATCTCTATTTTGACTATCAGCACTTCCACCATATCATTTGAGGTGTTTAGCAGCTCAGTACAGATGAGTGTGTCTTTGATGTAGAGGCTGACCCCACCCTGAAGCCGGTGTTTCCTATCACATCTGAAGAGATTGTATTCTGAGATCCATATTTCACCATCATGGTAGTCCTTTGTGTGAGTTTCCGTTAGGGCTGCAAACACTGCATTTGCCTCATGAAGGAGACCATCTATAAAATGAACTTTGTTGGATTTGCGTGTTTTTATACCCTGGATGTTGGCAAATATAAATGATGTTATCGTGTTAGTGGAAGTGCTGGATGCTTTAATTGGTGTTAATATCTGAGGCTCTGGTAAGGAGGCCACTGTGTTTGCGTCCTCTCTAGCATTTGACCGAGTTGGTGGTAGAGTCTGGTCATTTTTATCCATTCTTCTCCTCCTCCTCTTGCTAAAAAATTATCCCGGTCGATGGAGTAGTGGCTGTTTTCATAGTGGTAGCCTGTCAGTTTTATTCGCCTGGTACCTCTTATATGAAAAGCTGGGCATTCAGCATTGAAGCACTCTTTCCTGTCCAAAGAGTTCTTGCAAATTTCTGGGTGAAAGAATTCACAGCTTTTGGTACATTTATCTGTATTGAGGAGGTTTCTGCACTTTCTAGGGTGATCGTGTGTACATGTTCCATTTATTCTTCCCGATTCCCCATGCTTACAGGCAGCCCATCTGTAATACCAACAGATTTTGGGGCCTTGTTTTGTTTGTTTCCCTCTGCCAGGGACCGCACTCTGCTGCGGCGCCCCCGACACTGTGCCCTGCTCCGGTGCCTGTGACACTGTGCCCTGCTCCGGGGCCTGTGACACCACGCCCTGCTCCGGGGCCTGTGACACCGTGCCCTGCTCAGGCGCCGCTGCCACCGAGCTCTGTGCTGCATCTGGTTGTACCTTGGTGTCATGTACAGTTTGTTTGAAGACATTAGAAATTGCTATGCAGGCATTAATTAGTAATTCTCTGTTTTCGGCGGGAGTTTTATCCAGGATTTCCATCAATTTAAAAAAAGTTACATCATCCTTTTTGCAGAGCCAGTACACAGAGTGGTCACTGGGACCATTTCTCCTTGAATTGTTAGTCATGTTGGCACATGACACATTACGAATCCCGAGCGCTGTCCACTGAGCCGTGAGGTCCGTGTAGTGTAGTAACAGGAATATCTTCGAGCAGGTGGCTGGGTGGTGACCTTACACATCCATTAAGATAACGTGTCGGGTGCCGGTAATCTGCGCCTCGTGGTGAGTGTTGTCATATTTGGCGCGTCTTCACTCGCCCGCCCTTAACACGACCAGGAAACTCCATTATGTGGGCGGCGATAGGCGGGCGGTGATCAGTGGCGGGCGGCCTGTGTCGGGGGATGCTGCCTCTCATCTCCCACGCCCACCACATCATCCAATACCATATACTCAATACACTATATTGACATTTGTTTACACGGAGAAACAGTCTTACATTATATATATATATAATATATATATATATATATATATATATATATATATATATATATATATATATATATATATATATATATATATATATATATATATATATATATATGGTTTGTTTTTCACACATGCTGGTGGCGAAATGAAGAATTCAGTCATTTAATTTCTACATCACCCACAGAATACACCCCCCCCCCCCACACCCCCGAGGTGGGGTCCCTCGATTGTTTCAAGCGCGGGTTGGACATGTACATGAGTGGGTTTGGGTGGTTATAAATAGGAGCTGCCTTGTATGGGTCAATAGGCCTTCTGCAGTTACCTTTGTTCTTATGTTCTCCCTCTATCTCCTCCCCCCCCTCCCTCCATCTCCCCTCCCTCTATCTCCCCTCCCCCCATCTCCCCTCCCCCCCCTCCCCTCCCTCTCCCCCCATCTTGGAGGTGACGCCGGCGTGCCCCGGAGACGCCGAGGACGGACTACTCACTCCACCTTCACACGCAACAAACAAACAAAAATATTGAAGTCACCTCCTCGGAAGGAAAATGCACAAAACATATTACCTTCTTCGCCGCCATTTTGGGTAAGTTTAATTAGGGTTTGAGATTGGAGGTGGACCGCCTCTCCCCGTGGTCCGGGGTCGAGGTCACTCGGTGGAGGTTTGTACTCACCTACACGTGCGTATACGGTTGGGCTTCAGCTCCCGGATTCCTGAGTCTGGAGGGGAGGACATCCTGAAGACAGATGTGCACTCACACTGGTGTGTGGTGCACTCACACTGGTGTGTGGTGCACTCACACTGGTGTGTGGTGCACTCACATTAGGATGTCAACTGGTGGAGGGTGTCAACTGGGGGAGGGTGTCAACTGGTGGAGGGTGTCAACTGGTGGAGAGTGTCAACTGGTGGAGGGTGTCAACTGGTGGAGGGTGTCAACTGGTGGAGAGTGTCAACTGGGGGAGGGTGTCAACTGGTGGAGGGTGTCAACTGGTGGAGAGTGTCAACTGGTGGAGGGTGTCAACTGGTGGAGGGTGTCAACTGGTGGAGGGTGTCAACTGGTGGAGGGTGTCAACTGGTGGAGGGTGTCAACTGGTGGAGGGTGTCAACTGGTGGAGAGTGTCAACTGGTGGAGGGTGTCAACTGGTGGAGGGTGTCAACTGGTGGAGAGTGTCAACTGGTGGAGGGTGTCAACTGGTGGAGGGTATCAACTGGTGGAGAGTGTCAACTGGTGGAGGGTGTCAACTGGTGGAGAGTGTCAACTGGTGGAGGGTGTCAACTGGTGGAGGGTGTCAACTAGTGGAGAGTGTCAACTGGTGGAGGGTGTCAACTGGTGGAGGGTGTCAACTGGTGGAGAGTGTCAACTGGTGGAGGGTGTCAACTGGTGGAGAGTGTCAACTGGTGGAGGGTGTCAACTGGTGGAGAGTGTCAACTGGTGGAGGGTGTCAACTGGTGGAGGGTGTCAACTGGTGGAGAGTGTCAACTGGTGGAGGGTGTCAACTGGTGGAGGGTGTCAACTGGTGGAGGGTGTCAACTGGTGGAGGGTGTCAACTGGTGGAGGGTGTCAACTGGTGGAGAGTGTCAACTGGTGGAGGGTGTCAACTGGTGGAGAGTGTCAACTGGTGGAGGGTGTCAACTGGTGGAGGGTGTCAACTGGTGGAGGGTGTCAACTGGTGGAGTGTGTCAACTGGTGGAGGGTGTCAACTGGTGGAGGGTGTCAACTGGTGGAGAGTGTCAACTGGTGGAGGGTGTCAACTGGTGGAGGGTGTCAACTGGTGGAGGGTGTCAACTGGCAGTGATGAACCTCCTGAAAGTTGACTTCTCCATTACTCAATTTGGCGAAATGGGAATTTTGTTTTTAAACCACAAACCTATATATTAAACCTAACCTCTCATATCAGTCCTAGGCCTAATATACGTTTAGGCCTAATATAGTACATATGTGTGCTATGCTAGGCCTAGGAATTTTTAAGTTTGGCGTTTGCATGTTTTTTCCCAAAAAATCAGTGCTATATAGTCGCAAAGGCTTGGTACTTTCTCCCTGATAATTCCCTTCCCTTCCCCTGAAATCAATAGAATTAATAGTACAAAACGTTAACTTTGTCTTGGTCCGTCACTACATATATACTACATACATATTGGTACTTTGCACCAAATAGTTAGAATACGTACTATTGCTAGTTACCAACCCCCACACAAAAGTTATACAATAACTCTCACAACTATAGTGAACAGATTGGCTTTGTTCATTCCCCGTCTGTAAGACTGAACATTTGTGCACCTGGTATGGTATATTATGTACTTGAATTACTGTTGTATAGCGGGAAGTTTAGTGTACGGTATTTAGATGATAAGTACTTTAAGAAGTGTCGGGTTGGCTGTGCGTGAGGGCGACTGGCCAGTCGGGTGGTGATGGACCGACAGACATACAGGCGCCCGCCGCTGATAAATCCTGAAGTGTGTATCTAGCACAGTGCTAGGGTGGACAGTGGCTCTCTTGTGTGTTGCACCATCACTACACACGCACCTCCTCACCATCACGCACACTAACACACCATCACGCACACTAACTCACCATCACGCACACTAACTCACCATCACGCACGCACTCATGCACATACCATGGGATGTCTCACCATGGATACTAAAGGAAGGGGCAGAAGCACTGTGCCTGCCTCTCTCCATAGTGCATAACAAATCACTGGTAACAGGGGAACTGCCAAAAATTTGGAAGACAATCAATGTAGTCCCGATATACAAGAAGGGGGATTGGCTGGAGACATTGAACTACAGGCCAGTGTCTTTAACATGCATACCATGCAGGCTGATGGAGATCATTGTTCGAAAAAAGCTAGTGGAACATCTGGAGCAAAAGAACTTTGTAGCACAACATCAGCATGGGTTTAAGGAAGGCAAATCAGGGAATTAAATCATTACACAGGATTAATTGAATTCTATGACCAGGCAACAAAAATCAGGCAGTACCTGATTAGGTACTGCCTAATTAGGTACTTACCTAAGGGATTAGGTACTGCCTAATTAGGTACTTACCTAAGGGATTAGGTACTTCTCCCTTAGGTAAGGGAGTACCTAAGCAACAGATGACAGCGAGTCAGTGTGAGAAGTGAGGTCTCCGAGAGGCGAGGCGTCACCAGTGGAGTCCCACAAGGATCAGTCCTTGGACCTATACTGTTTCTGATATATGTAAATGATCTCCCAGAGGGAATAGACTCGTTCGTCTCAATGTTTGCTGAGGATGCAAACATTATGAGGAAAATTAAGACAGAGGAAGATCGTATGAGGCTTCAAGATGACCTAGACAAACTGAATGAATGGTCCAGCAAATGGCTACTAAAGTTCAACCGCCCTGGACCATTCTCACAATCAACTTGAGAATGGTCCAGGACGGAACGAAACGTCGCCGTCCCCTCACCTTCTAGTGTGTGGTCTGGTCAACATACTTCAGCCACGTTATAGTGACTCATCGCCTGCATAAAGTTCAACCCAAGTAAATGTAAGGTAATGAAGCAAGGCGGTGGAAATAGGAGGCCAGACTCTGGATATTGAATGGTTAGGTTATCTTGAGGTTATCTTGAGATGATTTCGGGGCTTTAGTGTCCTCGCGGCCCGGTCCTCGACCAGGCCTCCACCCCCAGGAAGCAGCCTGTGACAGCTGACTAACTCCCAGGTACCTATTTACTGCTAGGTAACAGGGGCATTCAGGGTGAAAGAAACTTTGCCCATTTGTTTCTGCCTCGTGCGGGAATCGAACCTGCGCCACAGAATTACGAGTCCTGCGCGCTATCCACCAGGCTACGAGGCCCCACAAATGGGAAATAAAGTCCTTCATGAAACGGACAGACAGAAAGATCTAGAAGTTGATATCACGCCAAACCTGTCTCCTGAAGCCCACATCAAAATACTTACTATCAGCGGCGTATGCGAGGCTGGCTAACATCAGAACAGCCTTCAGGAACCTGTGTAAGGAATCTTTCAGAACCCTGTATACCACATATGTAAGACCAATCCTGGAGTATGCGGCCCCAGCATGGAGCCCGTACCTTGTCAAGCACAAGACGAAGCTGGAAAAAGTTCAGAGGTATGCCACTAGGCTAGTCCCAGAGTGTAGACATGTATAGAGTGTAGATATGATAGGACTCGAAGCTCAGGAACCTGTACACCAGTTGATTGACAGTTGAGAGGCGGGACCAAAGAGCCAGAGCTCAACCCCCGCAAACACAACTAGGTAAGTACACACACACACACACACACACACACACACACACACACACACACACACACACACACACACACACACACACACACACACACACACACACACACACGTGGTATATCATCTATCATGCCGGTGTCATATCAAGTGTAGATATGATAGAGCCCAGTAGGCTCAGGAACTTGGACACCTGTTGATTGACGGTTGAGAGGCGGGACCAAAGAGCCAGAGCTCAACCCCCGCAAGCACAATTAAGTACAATTAGGTGAGTACACGTGTGGACAGCGCTCTAGATTCGTGGACACAATTACTAGTCTTGCTCCACACCCACCCAACTGGGCGGCAGCTTTACAGTCATGTGCTCCACACCCACCCAACTGGGCGGCAGCTTTACAGCCATGTGCTCCACACCCACCCAACTGGGCGGCAGCTTTACAGCCATGTGCTCCACACCCACCCAACTGGGCGGCAGCTTTACAGTCATGTGCTCCACACCCACCCAACTGGGCGGCAGCTTTACAGTCATGTGCTCCACACCCACCCAACTGGGCGGCAGCTTTACAGTCATGTGCTCCACACCCACCCAACTGGGCGGCAGCTTTACAGCCATGTGCTCCACACCCACCCAACTGGGCGGCAGCTTTACAGTCATGTGCTCCACACCCACCCAACTGGGCGGCAGCTTTACAGTCATGTGCTCCACACCCACCCAACTGGGCGGCAGCTTTACAGTCATGTGCTCCACACCCACCCAACTGGGCGGCAGCTTTACAGTCATGTGCTCCACACCCACCCAACTGGGCGTCAGCTTTACAGCCATGTGCTCCACACCCACCCAACTGGGCGGCAGCTTTACAGTCATGTGCTCCACACCCACCCAACTGGGCGGCAGCTTTACAGTCATGTGCTCGACACCCACCCAACTGGGCGGCAGCTTTACAGTCATGTGCTCCACACCCACCCAACTGGGCGGCAGCTTTACAGCCATGTGCTCCACACCCACCCAACTGGGCGGCAGCTTTACAGTCATGTGCTCCACACCCACCCAACTGGGCGGCAGCTTTACAGTCATGTGCTCCACACCCACCCAACTGGGCGGCAGCTTTACAGTCATGTGCTCCACACCCACCCAACTGGGCGGCAGCTTTACAGTCATGTGCTCCACACCCACCCAACTGGGCGGCAGCTTTACAGTCATGTGCTCCACACCCACCCAACTGGGCGGCAGCTTTACAGCCATGTGCTCCACATCCACCCAACTGGGCGGCAGCTTTACAGCCATGTGCTCCACACCCACCCAACTGGGCGGCAGCTTTACAGTCATGTGCTCCACACCCACCCAACTGGGCGGCAGCTTTACAGCCATGTGCTCCACATCCACCCAACTGGGCGGCAGCTTTACAGTCATGTGCTCCACACCCACCCAACTGGGCGGCAGCTTTACAGCCATGTGCTCCAC
Source organism: Procambarus clarkii (assembly GCF_040958095.1). Taxonomy (NCBI): domain Eukaryota; kingdom Metazoa; phylum Arthropoda; class Malacostraca; order Decapoda; family Cambaridae; genus Procambarus; species Procambarus clarkii. Next base: position 13,337,260 of record NC_091216.1, on the reverse strand, counting down.
ATCCACCCAACTGGGCGGCAGCTTTACAGCCATGTGCTCCACATCCACCCAACTGGGCGGCAGCTTTACAGTCATGTGCTCCACACCCACCCAACTGGGCGGCAGCTTTACAGCCATGTGCTCCACACCCACCCAACTGGGCGGCAGCTTTACAGCCATGTGCTCCACACCCACCCAACTGGGCGGCAGCTTTACAGCCATGTGCTCCACACCCACCCAACTGGGCAGCAGCTTTACAGTCATGTGCTCCACACCCACCCAACTGGGCGGCAGCTTTACAGCCATGTGCTCCACACCCACCCAACTGGGCGGCAGCTTTACAGCCATGTGCTCCACACCCACCCAACTGGGCGGCAGCTTTACAGTCATGTGCTCCACACCCACCCAACTGGGCGGCAGCTTTACAGTCATGTGCAGGCTGCACCTACAGTAAGCAAACCTTGGCTATTTGACTAAGATTCTTGGCAGTACATCATTATGAATGAAGTACTTACACATTTCTTGGACACCATTGATGGTGTTATCTCTGAAGTCCGCGATGTTTTCACATTCCATTATATAATGACGCAAAGTATGCGAATAGTTCTGCTGACAGAGTTTACATTTAGTCAGATCTACATCAGCAGATGTTACAAACTGCCAGAGGTACCTGTAGCCGAGCCTAAGCCTAGCAATGATAACATCTAGAAGTCTGCTAACCTTATTGGATGACCCATAGACGTGCGATACTTTCTGCATAATAGAATGATGATAGATGGAGCAACTGGTGTGAATTTCACTTTGCCTCAAGTCTACGAGATTTTGTTGATGTTCCCGGAATATTACTGCCCTCAGACTGCTCAAAGGCAGTCCAAGATGGTAATCAATTGCCTCTTTACGAGCAAAAGTCTTGGTCAACTCATCGCATGCAGTCGGAGACCAATATGGGAAGGAGTCCACAGGAGACAAACTCTGACTCAATGATTGATTATGTTGTTATATCTGTGTCTAGGTTCAGAGATAAGCACGTCACAGTTATGACTCGGGGAGCTGAGGGCAGTCAAGGATGACAAGGTGTCACTTACAATTAGCGTGTCGATTTCAGATAAACCTCCCACAGGAAGGGCATTGGGTCCCAGACACTTTGTCCTATGTGCTACTTGTGTGTGTGTGTGTGTGTGTGTGTGTGTGTGTGTGTGTGTGTGTGTGTGTGTGTGTGTGTGTGTGTGTGTGTGTGTGTGTGTAGGCTGTTAGCTGGGTGTTCTGGGAAGCGTCGTTCATAGTGCCCACCCGGAGGTGAGGCTACCCAGGGGAGAGGGCAGCTGGGGATGGCCTTCACACCCTCATATCCGCAAGAGTTTCACACGATGAGTGACAACAACGTGGCTGAAGATATGATGACCAAACTACACGTCAGAAAATAGAGAAACGACGACGTTTCGGTCCGTCCTGGAATAATTATCACACGTCTTGATAATGATCCAAGGCGGACCGAAACGTCGTCGTCTCTTTATTTTCCTGATGCGTGGTTTGGTCATTAAACTGAGGTGGGGGGGGGGGGGTATTAAGGTCAGCAAAATAGGTTATTAACCAGCCAACACGTTTGGTGTTGGGCTGAAGACCTGTCAGGTTTGGAAGGTAATTAATTAAGGCCGCCACCACAACTGCCACACACACCAGCAAGTCCTCGACATAGTCCAGGACTAAGGTACACTCTCAGTGTGTATATATATACACCGAGATGCTGGGTATACCTCTCGGGCGGTGTATATTTGTTGATGACTACACGTGTGAGAGGATGGGGCTGAGGTACGGAGCGCGGGGCGGACATGCGTATTCGGTAGCGTTGTGTGTCGGGGTGAGGGTCTGGCTTGCCTCAAGTCGACGTCCACCCGGAGGTCGGGTCGCTGGACGGGTGGGGGAAGAAGCCCCGCTATTATTAGCTACGACCTTGAGACCGTTCCCGGTGGAGTCCGGAAATATGCAGCCCATCACGCTGTACCGGGCTCCTGGCATCGTGGAGCGGGTTCCTTATGCAGGCATCTTGATCAACAGGAAATGCATTAATCATTTACAACCCATTATACACGGAATGTATAATGGGTTGTAACAGGTTCATTACAACTCGTCTTTAGATTGTGTTGGTCCAAGCTGCGCCCGACCCCCAGAGACGCAGTCGTTAATTTTAACGTATTGGGTTCTAGGAGTTCTACTACCTCCCGAGCCCGGCATGAGGCCAGGCTCGACTTGTGATAACTTGGCCCAACAGGCTGTTGCTTGGAGCGGCCAACAGGCCCGCATAACCACTACAGCCTGGTTGATCCAGCACTTCTTGTAGAAAAGTATAGATTTTTTTAAGGCGTCCACATTTGTTCTGGCAATGTTTCTGATGCTTGCTGGTGAACAGCTGTGGACCTGTTATGTTCATTGTTCTCTGATTGTGCCTATGGCACCTCTACTGTTCACTGGTTCTATTCTGCATTTCTTTCCGTACCTTTCGCTCCAGTATGTTGTTATTCTACTGTGCAAATTTGGGACCTGGCCCTCCAGTATCTTCCATGTGTATATTATTTGATACCTTTCTCGTCACCTTTCCAAAGAGTACATTTTGAAAGCTTTGAGACGGTCCCAATAATTTAGATGTTTTATCGTGTCTATGCGTGCCGTATATGTTCTCTGTATTCCCTCTAATTCAGAGATCTCTCCCGCTCTGAAGGAGAAAATGTGTACTGAGCAGTACTCAAGACGGGACAGCACCAGTGATTTAAATAGTATTAACATTGCTATAGTTTCCCAGGATGTGAAGGTTCTCATACTCCATCCTATCATTGTCCTGGCCGCCGCCGCTATATATGCTCGGTTATGTTCACTAAATGTCAGGTCGTCAGACATTTTTTTATCCACATACTTACACTGTTTTCTTACATATTGTTTTCCTTCTATGAGTAGATCTGATTGGATCTTGTTCCCTGTACTTCGATTAAGTTCTTCATCTTTACCATACTTAAGAACCTGGAATGGATCACTGTTAAACATCATCTTATTTTCCGTTGTCCAACCGGTGACTTTATTGATATTATCTTGTAGTTTTTCACTGTCTTCTACAGAGTTTATTTTCATGCTGAATTTTTGTGGCATCTACAAAGGACGACACGAAGCTGTGACTTGTATTTTGTCTTTCTCATGATGCGAGAATGAGAAAGAGCAGTGGTGCAAGGACTGTGCCCTGGGGGATAGAGTTTTTCACTGTGCTTGGACTTGATCTTATGACTTACTCTCTGCAGTCTGACAAAAAATAATCGCCCTATTACTCACATGAGTATATTACTCACATGAGTATATTACTCATATATACATACATTAAAGATTAAAAAGATTCAGATTTTAAATTTTAATTTTATTAAATTTAAATTTAAATCTTAAAAGATTCCCCCATTTTGCACCCGGAAGATACCGTAAGAATTTAAGAGTTGACAGATGTTAATCTTTTTGTTTAAGAAACTGTTCACTTGAGACAGTTAAGGAAGTCCCAGCTGTGTCTGGGTACAAGTGACAGGATGAACAACCCAGCGGGTTTTCTTCCTATTGGGGAGTGCTGCCCAATACTGTCACTATGGCGGTGTGTCTGCTCACAGGATGAGTGGCGCTGCACAATACTGTCACTATGGCGGTGTGTCTGCTCACAGGATGAGTGGCGCTGCACAATAAACTCCCCCCTCGGGGCAAAAAAAATTTTTTTTTACTCGCATGAGTCCAACCGGACTTACGTGAGTATATTGTTCACATGAGTGGGTGTTAACGTTGGACTTTCTTGAGAAACACCACTTATACTACAATGAGGAAATGGACTGGAACTATCAGGAGAAAGCACCAAACCATTACCACTATATAGCACTTGGAAGGGGTCAGGATAAGGATTTGGGATGGGAATGGGGAAAGGAACGGTGCCCAACCACTTGGACGGTCGGGGGATTGAACGCCGACCAGCATGAAGCGAGACCGTCGTTCTATACCGTCCAGCCCAAGTGGTTGGGCAACTGCTAATACAACGAGGAAAGAAAGTCAAGTTTCCACTATTGAAGTCGACCTTGTGGGGCGCTCGCTCGCTGGGCACCGGTTGCCAAGCTAGATAATTACACGTCATGGCACACCCCCGGCGTCAGGCGTGCCGTGGACCCTCTGCAACAAGTTATTTGATCAACCGGACACGTGTGTGTGTGTGAGGCGGGTTATGTGCATGTTGGCCGTAGGTACCTAGGTATAGCGGGCCCTTCCGACGACTCTAGGGACGTGGGGTTTGATAGCTATGTTGACCCGCTGGGAGTCGGGCAGTTGACGAGTGCACCAAATACTCTAATTTTATGTAAACCGCACTGGTTTACACCGGCCTCTTGGGAGAGAGAGATCTGTTGGCAGTCCCTTGAGCTCCCAGGGAGGGGGGGGGGTGTCAGTGTTGGGGTCCCTGGGGACCCCGTCCCTGGGAGGGGGAGGGATGTACTGGCGTACGAGGACGTTGCCCACTGGTAGGGGGTGTGGGGGGGCGTGGGTGGGGCGTGGGGGCGTGCAGTGACTGAGAGTGCTATCTGGTGGTGCGTGAGGGAGATGTGGGGGATGGGGGGGGGGCAGTTGCCGGCTTCCTGCTTGTTGCTGTGTGACAGTGCTTGCTCCCTGCTCCCTGCTGCCTAGGTTGAGCAGGCGCAAGCGGGGTGGCTTCCACACACACATCTTGTATGGAAATCAACAGGAATTACCGGAAAAAATAGACAGATGGATCTACAGTTTCCTGATTAACAGAACCCAATGTGTAATAATCAACAAAATAAAATCCGGACCATCAACCGTGAAGAGCTCAGTCCCCCAGGGTACTGTGCTTGCTCCAGTACTTTTTCTCATCCTCATATCGGACATAGACAAGGACACAACCTATAGCACTGTATCATCCTTTGCAGATGACACTAGGATCTTCATGAGAGTTGGCAACATAGAGGACACGGCAAACCTCCAATCAGATGTAAATCAGGTCTTTCTATGGGCTACAGAAAATAATATCGTGTTTAACGTAGATAAATTCCAGCTCATGCACTACCTGGCTGTGATGGGCTGAGTGGAAAAAAAAGGAAATATAAAACAGAAACCACGTACAAAACTCAGGCAAATCATAACATAGAACGAAAAGGCAATGTAAAGGATCTGGGTGTACTCATGTCGGAAGACCTTACCTTTAAAGAACACAATAAAGTAGCCGTCACAACTGCAAGAAAAATGACAGGTTGGATAACAAGAACTTTTCACACTAGAGATGCTATACCGATGATGATACTTTTCAAGACGCTTGTGCTCTCTAGAGTGGAGTACTGCTGCACAATGACAGCCCCTTTCAAAGCTGGAGAAATTGCTGACCTGGAGAGCGTGCAGAGATCCTTTACTGCTAGAATCCACTGAGTAAAGCATTTAAACTATTGGGACCGACTGAAGAGCCTAAATCTGTATTCTCTTGAGCGCAGGCGGGAGAGATACATAATAATTTACACGTGGAAAATAGTAGAGGGGCTGGTCCCAAACCTGCACACAGAAATAACATCACATGAGACCAGGAGGCATGGCAGGATGTGCAGAATACCCCCGTTGAAGAGCAGAGGTGCAACAGGTACTCTGAGAGAGAACTATCAACATCAGAGGCCCGAACCTATTCAACACGCTTCCACTACACATAAGGGACATAACTGGCCGACCCCTCACAGTGTTCAAGAGAGAACTATCAACATCAGAGGCCCGAGACTGTTCAACACGCTTCCGCTACACATAAGGGACATAACTGGCAGACCCCTCACAGTGTTCAAGAGAGAACTGGATAAACACCTCCAAAGGATACCTGAACAACCAGGCTGTGACTCGTACGTCAGGCTGCGAGCAGCCGCGTCCAACAGCGTGGCTGACCAGTCCAGCAACGAGGAGGCCTGGTCGAGGACCGGGCCGCGAGGACATTGAGCTCCGGAATCACCGCAAGGTAAGGTACACATTCTCGTGTATGGTCAATTTAAGCATTGAGTAGTGCTTAAACTTTACTTAAGTTTACTTCAACAAGTTTACTAATTACACTAAATAAGCAGTCTTGAAAGTTCGGAATTTCTTTCCGTGTAATGAATCTTCGTTGGTCTTCACAGAGGTGACCCCAGCTCCAGGGGTCACAGAGGTGACCCCAGCTCCAGGGGTCACAGAGGTGACCCCAGCTCCAGGGGTCACAGAGGTGACCCCAGCTCCAGGGGTCACAGAGGTGACCCCAGCTCCAGGGGTCACAGAGGTGACCCCAGCTCCAGGTGTCACAGAGGTGACCCCAGCTCCAGGGGTCACAGAGGTGACCCCCTCCCCCCCCCCACCACAACACTGTATAAGGTCACAGACCACCTCTAGGTCTCACGGGAGACATCTCCCGTCACGCAGGGTGCAGTCGCACCTCCACAGATCTCCAGTATCAGCTAATGATACTGGTAATGGCTCAAAAAGGCCACCACTTACGGGCTATTCATGCCCGTGCCACCTCTTGGGTGGCTTAATCTTTATCAATCAATCAATCTCTAGGTCTGTATAAGGTCACGGAGACGACTGGACGTAGTTAGCTGCAGCTGTTGTTGTTGTTTTAGACTCGGCTACTGAGAACCAAAAGTTGCAAGTAGCACGGGCTATGGTGAGCCCGTAGTGGACTGACCTGGCACAGGAGCGGGGCAAGTAGCACGGGCTATGGTGAGCCCGTAGTGGACTGACCTGGCACAGGAGCGGGGCAAGTAGCACGGGTTATGGTGAGCCCGTAGTGGACTGACCTGGCACAGGAGCGGGGCAAGTAGCACGGGCTATGGTGAGCCCGTAGTGGACTGACCTGGCACAGGAGCGGGGCAAGTAGCACGGGTTATGGTGAGCCCGTAGTGGACTGACCTGGCACAGGAGCGGGGCAAGTAGCACGGGCTATGGTGAGCCCGTAGTGGACTGACCTGGCACAGGAGCGGGGCAAGTAGCACGGGCTATGGTGAGCCCGTAGTGGACTGACCTGGCACAGGAGCGGGGCAAGTAGCACGGGCTATGGTGAGCCCGTAGTGGACTGACCTGGCACAGGAGCGGGGCAAGTAGCACGGGCTGTGGTGAGCCCATAGTGGACTGACCTGGCACAGGAGCGGGGCAAGTAGCACGGGCTATGGTGAGCCCGTAGTGAACTGACCTGGCACAGGAGCGGGGCAAGTAGCACGGGCTATGGTGAGCCCGTAGTGGACTTACCTGGCACAGGAGCGGGGCAAGTAGCACGGGCTATGGTGAGCCCGTAGTGGACTGACCTGGCACAGGAGCGGGACAAGTAGCACGGGCTATGGTGTGCCCGTAGTGGACTGACCTGGCACAGGAGCGGGGCAAGTAGCACGGGCTATGGTGAGCCCGTAGTGGACTGACCTGGCACAGGAGCGGGGCAAGTAGCACGGGCTATGGTGAGCCCGTAGTGGACTTACCCAGCACAGGAGCGGGGCAAGTAGCACGGGCTATGGTGAGCCCGTAGTGGGCTGACCTGGCACAGGAGCGGTGCAAGTAGCACGGGCTATGGTGAACCCGTAGTGGGCTGACCTGGCACAGGAGCGGGGCAAGTAGCACGGGCTATGGTGAGCCTGTAGTGGACTGACCTGGCACAGGAGCGGGACAAGTAGCACGGGCTATGGTGTGCCCGTAGTGGACTGACCTGGCACAGGAGCGGGGCAAGTAGCACGGGCTATGGTGAGCCCGTAGTGGACTGACCTGGCACAGGAGCGGGGCAAGTAGCACGGGCTATGGTGAGCCCGTAGTGGACTTACCCAGCACAGGAGCGGGGCAAGTAGCACGGGCTATGGTGAGCCCGTAGTGGGCTGACCTGGCACAGGAGCGGTGCAAGTAGCACGGGCTATGGTGAACCCGTAGTGGGCTGACCTGGCACAGGAGCGGGGCAAGTAGCACGGGCTATGGTGAGCCTGTAGTGGACTGACCTGGCACAGGAGCGGGGCAAGTAGCACGGGCTATGGTGAACCCGTAGTGGGCTGACCTGGCACAGGAGCGGGGCAAGTAGCACGGGCTATGGTGAGCCCGTAGTGGACTGACCTGGCACAGGAGCGGGGCAAGTAGCACGGGCTATGGTGAGCCCGTAGTGGGCTGACCTGGCACAGGAGCGGGGCAAGTAGCACGGGCTATGGTGAGCCCGTAGTGGACTTACTTGGCACAGGAGCGGGGCAGGTAGCACGGGCTATGGTGAGCCCGTAGTGGACTGACCTGGCACAGGAGCGGGGCAAGTAGCACGGGCTATGGTGAGCCCGTAGTGGGCTGACCTGGCACAGGAGCGGGGCTGCAACTGGTAGTTAGCTTACACAAGCTCACAGGCTAACTAGAGGTTCGGCTCCACACGCATGGGGTGTCGGTGGTTCGAGTCTCCCAGGAGTCATTCACCTCCCAGGTGAATGACATGGTGGTTAGCGATTGATTGATTGATGAAGATTAAGCCACCCAAGAGGTGGCACGGGCATGAATAGCCCGTAAGTAGTAGATTTGTTTTGGACTGAATGTGATGAAAGGGTTCATAGGCACGGTAGTGGGTGATAATGTGGTGAACCTGTCCTTACGTCCGTGGCTGGGTACCTCTCAGGTGTCTCTCGTCCGTGCGCAAGTCCTCACGTCCGTGCCCAAGCCCTTACACCCATGCCCAAGTCCTCTGCTTAATATTCCAGGCGTACCACGTACCCAGCCCCGGACTGTGACTCATGCGTCAGACGGCGACCATTCGGCGTGTAACAGCCTGGTTGGCCAGTCCACCACCGAGGTGGCGTGGTCAAAGACCGGGCCGTGTTGAGCATTGATCCCCGGAACGAGCACAAGGGAGGTATATAGACCCAAAGTCATTACAAGAAGAGCCGGGCTTGGCTAGCACAACACTCGATACCCGCTACAGGTAAACACACCAGAGGCCGACCACCCTTCAATATTCGAACCGGAAATGTAACAAATATCTGGGGGGTAATTTGGCAAGTCTAGAAGTTTCTAGAGGAGTTCTGGATCAACCTGGCTGTGATGGGCTGTGAGGACAAACCGCCCCACAGAGCAGGCAATCAGCAGGGAAGGCTGGGAGCAGGTCCGGGAGTAAAACAACTCTTGTAATCGTGCACAGGTAAGGTCCTGGTGGTGTAAGGGGCCCAGGGGCCCAACCCAGCCAAGGTCAGCCAGGGTGGAGAGGGCGCTAGGAGCAGTGATCTGAAGGGGGGGGGGGCGGAGGGCTCCTTGCTCCCCCCCCCTCCCTCCTCCTTATGCCTCGCGCACACACCCTCTCTCTATATAGTCGTAATGGCTTGACGCTTTACCCTGATAGTTTCATTCTTTCCACCCTCACACATGCACGCACGCATATACACACACGCACATATATACACACACACACACGCACGCGCGTGCACACACACACACACACACACACACACACACACACACACAACTAGGTGAGTACACACACACACACACACACACACACACACACACACACACACACACAACTAGGTGAGTACACACACACACACACACCTTGAAAAGGTTCGAAATTACAAGAGATGAGGTCAAGAAGCACCTATTGGAGCTGGATGTGAGAAAAGCTGTTGGGCCGGATGGAATCTCACCATGGGTATTGAAAGAGTGTGCAGGAGCACTTAGCTTGCCACTCTCCATAGTGTATAGTAGGTCACTGGAAACGGGAGACCTACCAGAAGTATGGAAGACCGCTAATGTAGTCCCAATATTTAAAAAGGGTGACAGACAAGAGGCACTGAACTACAGACCAGTGTCCTTAACTTGTATACCATGCAAGGTGATGGAGAAGATTGTGAGAAAAAACCTAGTAACACATCTGGAGAGAAGAGACTTCGTGACAACCCATCAACATGGGTTCAGGGAGGGTAAATCTTGCCTTACAGGCTTGATAGAATTCTATGATCAGGTGGCAAAGATTAAGCAAGAAAGAGAAGGATGGGCGGACTGCATTTTTTTGGACTGTCGGAAAGCCTTTGACACAGTACCCCATAAAAGGTTGATGCATAAGCTGGAGAAACAGGCAGGAGTAACTGGTAGGGCGCTCCAGTGGATAAGGGAGTACCTAAGCAATAGGAAGCAGAGAGTTATAGTGAGGGGTGAGACCTCAGAATGGCGGGAAGTCACCAGTGGAGTCCCACAGGGCTCTGTGCTTGGACCTATCCTGTTTCTGATATACGTAAATGATCTCCCAGAGGGTATAGACTCATTCCTCTCAATGTTTGCTGACGACGCCAAAATTATGAGAAGGATTAAGACAGAGGAGCACAGCTTGAGGCTTCAAGAAGACCTGGACAAGCTGCAGGAATGGTCGAACAAATGGATGTTAGAGTTTAACCCAAGCAAATGTAATGTAATGAAGATAGGAGTAGGAAGCAGGAGACCAGATACAAGGTATCACTTGGGAGATGAAATACTTCAAGAGTCAGAGAGAAAGAAAGACCTGGGGGTTGATATCATGCCAGACCTGTCCCCTGAAGCTCATATCAAGAGGATAACATCAGCAGCATATGCCAGGTTGGCTAACATAGGAACGGCCTTTAGAAACTTGTGTAAGGAATCTTTCAGAACATTATATACCACATATGTCAGACCAATCCTGGAGTATGCGGCTCCAGCATGGAGTCCATATCTAGTCAAGCATAAGAGTAAACTGGAAAAGGTTCAAAGGTTTGCCACCAGACTAGTACCCGAGCTGAGAGGTATGAGCTACGAGGAGAGACTACGGAAATTGAACCTCACTTCGTTGGAAGACAGAAGAGTTAGGGGGGACATGATCACCACATTCAAGATTCTCAAGGGAATCGACAGGGTTGATAAAGATAGGCTATTTAACACAAGGGGCACACGCACTAGGGGACACAGGTGGAAACTGAGTGCCCAAATGAGCCACAGAGATATTAGAAAGAACTTTTTTAGTGTCAGAGTGGTTGACTAATGGAATGCATTAGGAAGCAATGTGGTGGAGGCTGACTCCATACACAGTTTCAAGTGTAGATATGATAGAGCCCAATAGGCTCAGGAACCTGTATACCTGTTGATTGACGGTTGAGAGGCGGGACCAAAGAGCCAGAGCTCAACCCCTGCAAGCACAACTAGGTGAGTACAACTAGGTGAGTACACACACACACACACACACACACACACACACACACTGATACAGAATAAGAGATGTGCCGGTAGCACAGGCACTCAGTATAGTGTGGAGGAAGAGCTTGGACACGGGGGAGATACCAGATGCACTTAAAGTAGCAGACATAGCCCCTCTACACAAGGGAGGGAGCAAAGCATTGGCAAAGAATTATAGATCAGTTGCACTAACATCGCACATCATAAAAGTATTTGAGAGAGTGATTAGGAGTCAGGTCACCAATTTCATGGAGACCAATGACCTTCACAACCCAGGCCAACATGGATTTCGAGCGGGAAGATCGTGCCTCTCAGAGCTACTTGAGCACTATGACAAAGTCACTGAGGCATTAGAAGAAAAACAGAATGCTGATGTGATATACACGGACTTCGCAAAGGCTTTCGATAAATGTGACCATGGCGTGATAGCACACAAAATGAAGTCAATGGGAATAACCGGTAAAGTAGGACGCTGGATACTCAGTTTTCTGTCAAACAGGACTCAGCGAGTAACGGTCAATCATATAAAATCTAGTCCAAGTGCAGTGAAAAGCTCTGTACCTCAGGGTACAGTCCTTGCATCGCTGCTTTTCCTTATTCTCATATCAGATATAGACAAAAATACAAGTCACAGCTTCGTATCATCCTATGCAGATGACACAAAAATCAGTATGAAAATTACCTCGGCTGAGGACATTGAAAAACTTCAAGCTGATATTAATAAAGATTTCGACTGGGCATCAGAAAATAACATGATGTTTAACTGTGATAAATTCCAGGTACTCAGGTACGGTAAAAATGAGGACCTTAAACATAATACAGAGTACAAAACACAATCAAATGTACCCATAGTAGGAAAACAGCATGTAAAGGATTTGGGAATAATAATGTCTGACGACCTAACGTTTAAGGAGCATAACCAAGCAAATATTGCGACAGCCAGAAAAATGATAGGATGGATTACGAGAACTTTCAAATCCAGGGATCCCATCACAATGGTTGTACTCTTCAAGTCACTTGTGTTGTCCCGTCTTGAGTACTGCTCAGTACTCACTTCCCCCTTCAGAGCAGGAGAGATTGCTGAAATAGAGGCACGCATAGACGCAATAAAGCACCTAAATTATTGGGATCGTCTCAAAGCCCTCCAAATGTACTCACTAGAAAGAAGACGAGAGAGATATCAAATAATATACACCTGGAAGATACTGGAGGGCCAAGTACCAAATCTACACAGTAAAATAACAACGTACTGGAGTGAACGATATGGAAGAAAATGTAGAATAGAACCAGTGAAGAGCAGAGGTGCCATAGGCACAATCAGAGAACACTGTATAAACATCAGAGGTCCGCGGTTGTTCAACGTCCTCCCAGCAAGCATAAGAAATATTGCCGGAATAACCATGGACATTTTCAAGAGGAAACTAGATTTATTCCTCCAAGGAGTGCCGGACCAACCGGGCTGTGGTGGGTATGTGGGCCTGCGGGCCGCTCCAAGCAACAGCCTGGTGGACCAAACTCTCACTAGTCAAGCCTGGCCTCGGGCCGGGCTTGGGGAGTTCTGGGGAGAAGTGGGAGAAGTTCTGGGGAGTTCTGGGAGAAGAACTCCCAGAACCCCATCAACCAGGTATCAACCAACCAGAAGTACTTAATGAAACGGACAGAGAGAAAGATCTAGGAGTTGATATCACACCAAACCTGTCTCCTGAAGCCCACATAAAAAGAATAACGTCTGCGGCATATGCGAGGCTGGCTAACATCAGAACAGCGTTCAGGAACCTGTGTAAGGAATCATTCAGAATCTTATACACCACATATGTAAGACCAATCCTGGAATATGCGGCCCCAGCATGGAGCCCGTACCTTGTCAAGCACAAGACGAAGCTGGAAAAAGTCCAAAGGTATGCCACTAGACCAGTCCCAGAACTAAGAGGCATGAGTTACGAGGAAAGGCTGCGGGAAATGCACCTTACGACCCTGGAGGACAGAAGAGTAAGGGGAGACATGATCACAACCTACAAAATCCTCAGGGGAATCGACCGGGTAAACAAGGATAAACTATTTAACACTGGTGGTACGCGAACAAGGGGACACGGGTGGAAACTGAGTACCCACATGAGCCACAGGGACATTAGAATGAACTTTTTCAGTGTCAGAGTAGTTAACACGTGGAATGCATTAGGCAGTGATGTGGTGGAGGCTGACTCCATACACAGTTTTAAATGTAGATATGATAGAGCCCAATAGGCTCAGGAATCTGTACACCAGTTGATTGACGGTTAAGAGAGGCGGGACCAAAGAGCCAAAGCTCAACTCCCGCAAGCACAAATTCGTGAGTATAAATAGGTGAGCACATACACACACACACAGTGGGGTCCCGCAGGGGTCAGTCCTTGGACCTATACTGTTTCTCATATATATATAAATGATCTCCCAGAGGGTATAGACTGGTTTCTCTCAATGTTTGCTGATGATGGAAAATAATTATGAGGAGGATTGAAACAGAGAATGATAGTAGGAGGCTACAAGATGACCTAGACAGATTAAGTGAATGGTCCAACAAATGGCTTCTAAAGTTCAACCCGAGTAAATGTAAGGTAACGCAGCTTGGCGGTGGAAACAGGAGGCCAGACACAGGATACCGAATGGGAGATGTAGTCTATCATGAAACAGACAGAGAAACATCTAGGAACAAATCCACAATTACATCCAAAGGATACCTGATCCACCAGGCTGTGACTCATACGTCAGGCTGCGAGCCGCGTCCAACAGCCTGGTTGATAAGTCCAGCAACCAGGAGGCCTGGCCGACGACCGGCCAGGGGCTTAGCGGCCGCGGGGCCGCTAAGCCCCGAAAACCCCTCAAGGTAAAACCCCTCAAGGTAAAACACCTCAAGGTAAAACCCCTCAAGGTAAAACACCTCAAGGTAAAACCCCTCAAGGTAAAACACCGCAAGGTAAAACACCTCAAGGTAAAACACCGCAAGGTAAAACACCTCAAGGTAAAACACCTCAAGGTAAAACACCTCAAGGTAAAACACCTCAAGGTAAAACACCTCAAGGTAAAACACCGCAAGGTAAAACACCTCAAGGTAAAACACCGCAAGGTAAAACACCTCAAGGTAAAACACCGCAAGGTAAAACACCTCAAGGTAAAACACCTCAAGGTAAAACACCTCAAGGTAAAACACCTCAAGGTAAAACACTTCAAGGTAAAACACCTCAAGGTAAAACACCTCAAGGTAAAACACCTCAAGGTAAAACACCTCAAGGTAAAACACTTCAAGGTAAAACACCTCAAGGTAAAACACCTCAAGGTAAAACACCTCAAGGTAAAACACCTCAAGGTAAAACACTTCAAGGTAAAACACCTCAAGGTAAAACACCTCAAGGTAAAACACTTCAAGGTAAAACACCTCAAGGTAAAACACCTCAAGGTAAAACACCTCAAGGTAAAACACTTCAAGGTAAAACACCTCAAGGTAAAACACTTCAAGGTAAAACACCGCAAGGTAAAACACATAAAGGTAAAACACATAAAGGTAAAACACCGCAAGGTAAAACACCTCAAGGTAAAACACCTCAAGGCAAAACACCAAGGTAAAACACCTCAAGGTAAAACACCTCAAGGTAAAACACTTCAAGGTAAAACACCTCAAGGTAAAACACATAAAGGTAAAACACTTCAAGGTAAAACACTTCAAGGTAAAACACCTCAAGGTAAAACACCTCAAGGTAAAACACCTCAAGGTAAAACACATAAAGGTAAAACACCTCAAGGTAAAACACCTCAAGGTAAAACACCTCAAGGTAAAACACATAAAGGTAAAACACACAAAGGTAAAACACCTCAAGGTAAAACACCGCAAGGTAAAACACCTCAAGGTAAAACACCTCAAGGTAAAACACCGCAAGGTAAAACACCTCAAGGTAAAACACCTCAAGGTAAAACACCTCAAGGTAAAACACCTCAAGGTAAAACACCTCAAGGTAAAACACCTCAAGGTAAGGGCCGTGACGAGGGATTTGTTCATTTGATGTATCACGCTATTGTGATTTCTCTGTGTATATATTACTTGATAACTCGTCACTTTCCCAGGGAGTACATGTTGAGAGCTTTGAGACGATGCCAGTAATTTAGATGTTTTATCGTGTCTATGTGTGCCGTATATATTGGCCGTATTCCGTTGATAATTATTACAAACCAGCGTACCCGGCCACACATTGTTGTGGCTCAGCAACGCATGTGCGTTGCTTGTTGCGTTGGTGCCATAGCAACCTTTCCCTGTCTCCCAGTCCTCCCGACCATTCCCCTCTCCCCAGTCCCCCTCGTCTTCCCAACCATTCACTACTCCCCCCGTCCCCTCGTCCTCCCTACCATTCCCCCTCTACCTCCTCCGTCCCTTCGTCCTCCCCACCATCCCCCACTCCAGCGTCCCTTCGTTCTAACAATTCCCCACTCCACCGAAGCCTCAGTACTAACATTCAGATCCACCTATATAAGGCTCTAGTTCGGCCGCATCTAGAATATCCCCCAGTACCACTACACACCATAAAGAAAACTAACATGCAGAAACTGCAAGCAGTGCAAAATAAGGCGCTAAGGAGAGCAGCAAAACACCGTCCAACATATGATCAGACAATCCAGGAGCTCCATGAACTCCTGAACATACAGCCACTAAACATCAGACTGCAGCACCAAGCCATCAGGGTGTGGAACACCATCCAAATGTTAGAGGACCCAATGTTTGAAAGATTGCTCCAAGATGAGACGCCCCGCTCCCACAGCTGGTGGCCCAAGATGAGACGCCCCGCTCCCACAGCTGGTGGCCCAAGATGAGACGCCCCGCTCCCACAGCTGGTGGCCCAAGATGAGACGCCCGGCTCCCACAGCTGGTGGCCCAAAATGAGACGCCCCACTCCCACAGCTGGTGGCCCAAGATGAGACGCCCCACTCCCACAGCTGGTTGTAACACGGGTTTGGGTTCCTCTCTCTTTACTTCCTTCTTTCTCCCTCTACCCGTATTCTTACTTTTATTTCTAAACCAAGGGACTCCAAAACTTTTAACAAAGCCAACTCCACGCCACGTGGTCCTAAGACGATTGACCGACTTAGGATTCTACACCCAGTATGACGTGACCTAAGCTCTGAACAAAACCCTAGAGTCACCTCTGCTGCCACCACCAGACCAGTAATACAAGAGCAATGATCGAGGTCTGGATCGATCACGCTAATTAATCAACCTAGGGGCTTGATCCCCACTATAAACGATGACCTTGAGTGTGGAATAAATTACACGGTAATGATAATTCCGATTCGATGTTAGAATCGGCGCCCAATGCAACTCTGCCTCGTGTGGACCACGTGACCAGGACAAGTATACACATAAAACACATGGAAACAATAAAATGCAAATTAATAACAAATTTAATTTATTAAAAGAAAACTAAAACAAAATCTAAATGTGTTCACTCCCTATCACTTTAACACTCCCTACTTGACCTGAATGGCAAATGAGAAGACTATCCCTATAATTTACAATAGCAACTATACCTTGGGCGACCACAGCTCTGGGTGTTGTGCTGGTCTTGTTGGGGAGAGGTAAGATGTTGTCCTCTTATCCCAGCTGCTTCCGTGACCACACTGATTTCCTCCTTGTCTGGACTACCCCAGACAGAGTATTGTATTGTTCCGCATCGCTTACCCAGTTACTTTAGCAAGGTTAAGTTATAACAATTATCCTCTGTTTATACTGAATTGATCCAGACTGGTTGAATTATTTTACTGAATTAAATTACAAACATCTAACGGCAGAGCTGTTCCCGATCACAAAAATGGTTATTAAAACTTGTAGAAATAGTAGAAATAGTAGACCTGTCAACCCCTGATGACCTATGACCGCCGGTCACTCCGCCTTAAAAGTTAGATCCGATTCGTGACGTCACTGATGGTGACTTAAACTCAATAATTAGAATACTCTTGATATTGTATCCAGTACTATTATACAATACAATTTTAATGCAAAATGAATAAAGGCTAATTTTCTCTAAATTACTGAATACTATAGGATGATTCATTATACGCAGTTATGAACAAAGCGTCGGTTATTTCCACCGCGAATTCCCCTGGGGGTCAGGTCACCATGCGGCTCAGCTTCCCATTCTCTTTTGTCGATAAACCACTCTGGATAATTCTTACAACAGCCTAGTCTGTTACATGGTGGCCCAAGATGAGGCGCCCCGCTCCCACAGCTGGTGGCCCAAGATGAGACGCCCCGCTCCCACAGCTGGTGGCCCAAGATGAGACGCCCCGCTCCCACAGCTGGTGGCCCAAGATGAGACGCCCCACTCCCACAGCTGGTGGCCCAAGATGAGACGCCCCGCTCCCACAGCTGGTGGCCCAAGATAAGACGCCCCACTCCCACAGCTGGTGGCCCAAGATGAGACGCCCCGCTCCCACAGCTGGTGGCCCAAGATGAGACGCCCCGCTCCCACAGCTGGTGGCCCAAGATGAGACGCCCCGCTCCCACAGCTGGTGGCCCAAGATGAGACGCCCCGCTCCCACAGCTGGTGGCCCAAGATGAGGCGCCCCGCTCCCACAGCTGGTGGCCCAAGATGAGACGCCCCGCTCCCACAGCTGGTGGCCCAAGAGCCTCGATTCACTAGATGATAACCCCGCCCCACAGTACATAATTCCCTGATGATATACTAACCAGATATCCTTCCCCCATAATTGAAAAATTTAGTATGTATGTGTGTCTAGTTATGTATATGCATATGTATATGGGTATATAAATACGTATGTACGTGTGTGTATGTGTATATGTATATTTGTGTATGCATATATGTAGGCATATATGTGTATGTATATAGGTATATATATATGTATGTGTGTGAATATATGTATTTATATATGTGTATATATGAACAACACGATAAATAATATGTATGTATGAACAACTCGATAAATAATAATAATAAAATAAAGAGCCTTAAACAGAGCAACATGTGTGGAAGCATCGGAGTGTGTATATATGAATGCTACACAGTATTCATCTATGGACATCCATATATGGTGAAACACATGTGAAGAACCTCTCACACACTCACAGCTCCCTGACAAGAGGGAGCCAGCTTAGCTTAGCTGCCAACACCCACACATCGTGTCAGCAAGGCGGACAGCCCGCCTCCTTACATATAACTCTCACTGTATTTCCCACTTCTATACTTCCCTTCACCTATGCCTCTCCTTCCTCTTTACCCCCCCCCCAAAAAAAAAAAAAAACTCCACCGTCCTCTCGTCTTTCCCACCATCTCCCACTCCCCGTCCCCTCGTCCTCCCTACCATTCCCTCCTCCCACGTCCCCTCTTCCTCCCCACCTACCTTCCCCACCTCCTCACCTACCTTCCCCACCTCCCCACCTACCTTCCCCACCTCCCCACCTCTTCAAGTCACTTGTGTTGTCCCGTCTTGAGTACTGCTCAGTACTCACTTCCCCCTTCAGAGCAGGAGAGATTGCTGGAATAGAGGGAATACAGAGAACATATACGGCACGCATAGACGCGATAAAGCACCTAAATTATTGGGATCGTCTCAAAGCTCTCCAAATGTACTCACTAGAAAGAAGACGAGAGAGATACCAAATAATATACACATGGGAAATACTGGAGGGCCAGGTCCCAAATCTACACAGTGAAATAACAACATACTGGAGTGAACGATATGGAAGAAAATGCAGAATCGAACCAGTGAAGAGCAGAGGTGCCATAGGTACAATCAGAGAACACTGTATAAACATCAGAGGTCCGCGGTTGTTCAACATCCTCCCAGCGAGCATAAGAAATATTGCCGGAACAACCGTGGACATCTTCAAGAGAAAACTGGACTGTTTTCTAAGAGAAGTTCCGGACCAACCGGGCTGTGGTGGGTATGTGGGCCTGCGGGCCGCTCCAAGCAACAGCCTGGTGGACCAAACTCTCACAAGTCGGGCCTGGCCTCGGGCCGGGCTTGGGGAGTAGAAGAACTCCCAGAATCCCATCAACCAGGTATAAGCACCATCTCCCATTCCCCTGTCGCTTTGGCCCCACCATCCCCAACTCTCCCGTCCCCTCGTCATCCCCACCAATACCCCCTCCCCTTCTCCCTCGTCCTCCCCATCATCCCCCACTCCCGTCCCCTCGTCATCCCCACCATTTCCCACTCCCTCGTCCGAGGCATTCCCAAATGATCTGATGTTCCCATCAGAATGTTGGGAACATCAAATGATCTGATGTTCCCATCAGAATATTGGGATCATCAAATGATCTGATGTTCCCATCACTGAAATATAAGAAAACAGTTAAAAAAACAAATTGAAAAAAAAAAATTATACTCACGAAATAAACAGCATGGTAAACAACACAGCTCAATTCCAACGCAATGTCAAACAAAATAATTAAATCAGAATGAAAATAAATCGGAAGACATGAAAAATCAATTCATTAATGCAATTGGAAACATTGAAATGGAATTATAACATATTTAGCATAGTGTGTGTTGCTTTTACGTGCAACAGATGGTGCTGTTTCTTAAAAAAAAAATGTTTTTACCTCTCACAGGTGTGGCATCTATACTTATACTTACGAAATGAATGGTATGATAAACAACACAGTTCGATTCCAATGCAATGTCACAAAAATGATTAAATAAAAATAAAAATAAATCGAAATCCATGAAAATCCAATCGGAAACATTGAAATGAAATCGTAACATATTTAGCATAGTGTGTGTTGCTATTATGTGCAACAGATGGTGCTGTTAGAAAAAAAAGTTTTTAACTGTCACAGGTGTGGCATCTGTGTGTTTTTATATAGTAGGTATATAAAAACACGTGCCTCTTCGAATACAATGTTGTGTCAGAATTTCAAAGCAATCGGTAAAGAGGTTTCGAAGATTTCCCTCCCATGAAAAACAAGAAAAACAGTTTAAAAAAGAACATGTTTTTCCCCGTCACAGACGTGACATCTGCTCGGATGCGAATGGAACGTTGAGTGAAAATTTCAAAGCAATCGGTGAAGAAATTTCGGAGATTAGCGATTTTGAACAAACGAACATTTCCATTTATATTGATATAGATAAGTCGTCTAGAGTGCAAGAATTGTAAGTGTTCTGTGATTCTTATGAGAGACTCAAGAGGTATTGAAATACCACTTTTATGAAATACTTTAAAAAAAACATGTTTGTTCTCTCTCTCTCTCTCTCTCTCTCTCTCTCTCTCTCTCTCTCTCTCTCTCTCTCTCTCTCTCTCTCTCTCTCTCTCTCTCTCTCTCTCTCTAAATATATTTATATATATATATATTTTTATTTTTTTAGAATAATATTATATATATATATATATATATATATATATATATATATATATATATATATCGTACCTAGTAGCCAGAACTCACTTCTCAGCCTACTATGCGAGGCCCGATTTGCCTAATAAGCCAAGTTTTACTGAATTAATATATTTTCTCTAATTTTTTTCTTATGAAATGATAAAGCTACCCATTTCATTATGTATGAGGTCAATTTTTTTTATTGGAGTTAAAATTAACGTAGATATATGACCGAACCTAACCAACCCTACCTAACCTATCTTTATAGGTTAGGTTAGGTAGCCGAAAACGTTAGGTTAGGTTAGGTAGGTTAGGTTGTCGAAAAAACATTAATTCATGAAAACTAGGCTTATTAGGCAAATCGGACCTTGCATAGTAGGCTGAGAAGTGAGTTCTGGCTACTAGGTACGACATTATATATATATATATATATATATATATATATATATATATATATATATATATATATATATATATATATATATATATTGTTTGTGAGGGTACCACCTCTGGTGCCAATGTGGGGACCCAAAGCCTCGGAGAAGAAAATAAAAAGTATTCAGAGGAGACCTTGTGGTTTCTCACTGAACACTAATATTATCTTCTACCACCCCCATTCTTTTGTATGTACACATATATATTTACTTTATTTGAACTTTGTTACAAAAAAGGAGTTACATATGGGTTACAAAGATGGTTATCATAGGTTGTCGAGTTCCTCCAGCTCCTCAGATGGCGGGCAGGAACCCTGGATGCAGTGCGCATTTCCCTTCTGTATCGCCACACTGAGGCGCTGGAAAAGAAAGCTTGCAGCTCTCGGGTCCCTTGTTGTTTCAATGAGCCTAGAACCCAGTTCCTTCAAAAAACTGGTAGCACTTTTACCCCAGGCGCCGAGTGTCTCAGAAGCAATGGGGACAAAATTGTAGTGGTGATCCAGTTCTCTATACTTACGGGATTTGGCTGCTTCCCTGTGGGTGGCAGCGCCACCTGGTTGTGCAACACGGAGGTTAATGTAGGTGTTAGCCAGCGTTGATACGCACGTGTAGTCCCATACCAACTGCTTGCCATTCTTCCAGGGGTTCACCGTGATACCATCCGGGCGACCAATAAGAGCATCAGAGTTACGGGGCGTTAGGTAACGGGGCTCTCTTTCAGCTGGGCATCCCGTTGTGGTGAGGCTCCTCTTGATGATGTCGTTAACTTCACTGTGCCTCGAGTGCCATCCCCCTGTGCTTTGGCAGAGTAGGCCATGGTGGCCGTACCTGTCAGCCACCACCTTGCCGCAAAAAAAAAAAAAAAATATATATATATATATATATATATATATATATATATATATATATATATATATATATATATATATATATATATATATATATATGTCGTACCTAGTAGCCAGAACGCACTTCTCAGCCTACTATGCAAGGCCCGATTTGCCTAATAAGCCAAGTTTTCATGAATTAATGTTTTTTTGACTACCTAACCTACCTAACCTAACCTAACCTAACTTTTTCGGCTACCTAACCGAACCTAACCTATAAAGATAGGTTAGGTTAGGTTAGGTAGGGTTGGTTAGGTTTGGTCATATATCTACGTTAATTTTAACTCCAATAAAAAAAAATTGACCTCATACATAATGAAATGGGTAGCTTTATCATTTCATGAGAAAAAAATTAGAGAAAATATATTAATTCAGGAAAACTTGGCTTATTAGGCAAATTGGGCCTTGTATAGTAGGCTGAGAAGTGCGTTCTGGCTACTAGGTACGACATATATATATATATATATATATATATATATATATATATATATATATATATATATATATATATATATATATATATATATATATATATTTGTTAGATGTTGCATTTACATGAAATAAATATTTAAAAATCGTGTCTATTTGTGTATGATGTTTGTGTATTACAGCATGTGATATGTAAACATGATGTGTATATATATATACACAGTATATATAATGTTGAGTGATAAGCTGGTGGTCCTTGATCCATGAGGAGCAACAGTGGCGCCACACACACACTCGCTGGGTGTGTGGCGCGCGTGAGGACAGATCCATGCCCACGTCACACCCTCCAACGTCAACAATGCCTCAACGCCGTGTACTTGCTGGCGTGGGGTAGAAGTGGGTATCCGGTCCTGGAAAGGCATTTATAGGGCGTGATGGGACACTACCATGAGCCCATTCATGCGAGTCCAGACGGGCTATAGGGCAGCCTTTAAGGGCTCTCGGGAGGGGGGCAGACTGCATGGGGGTGGGGACGAAGTACGTGAGAGAACTCACATATTCTCCAGGGAGTGAGGCGGGCGGCCGTGCCTCCTGACGCGGCTTTGGGGGTTAGGCCTCGCCAGGAGGATCTAGGCTACTGGCGCCGCCTCTGCTGGTCACGCCACAGGTTCAGGGTCACCTCCCTCACTTGGTCAACAATATCCAGTTGGTCCCGTTGACGCAGGCGTCTCATCTCGAGGTGTTGTGCGTCTTAGCAGCGATAACGAGAGAGGTTTACGTGAGCGTGACGTCTGGTGTCGTGGGTGTGTACTGTAGTGCGTACCCCAGGCGCGCGTGCGGGTGCTCACGTTGCCGCCCTCATGGTACACTCACATTGTATAATGACCAACGTCAGCTCTCCCAGCTCTCCCTTGAAACTCTTAGACTGGAGACGGGTTTGCCCTCTCTACAAGAAAGAATATCACAAAGGACAGCTACAATTATCAGTAAGATAATTATTTCTTCTGATCCAATCCCAGTATGGCAGGCCTTGGTGGTTGGACTAGGCCAAAACAATGGAAACTCTTGGGTTGCAAGAGCAGGAAAAGTCCTAAACAGACTACATTTAAAAAACATGATTCTTGATAGAGAGGGTGATCATCCACACCCAAATTACACTCCTTCCGCGCCGTGGGAAGAGCCTACTTTCAAAATAGTAATAGAAAGTCTCCCAATGAAAAAGGCTGCCTATGATCCGACAATCCTAAGGTGCATAATAGAAGAGCAAATGTATAGCATAGCAGTAGCAGGAGCCACCCACATCTTCACAGACGGATCGGTGGACACAGAAAATGAGAGTGCTGGCGCTGCTCTTTGCACGACCAGCGTTCAGGCATATTGGAGACTGGGAGGACCAGTATCATCAACCCAAACTGAGCTGTTTGCCATACAACAGGCATTCGCATATGTGATTGCACAAAACACTCAAAATGCAATCATACACACAGACTCAAAAGCTGCACTTCAAATACTAGGACAAAAACAGTGGAAAGATAATGTGAAAATAATTACCACCATTTTGTATCTTGGAGCAGTCACTAAAGGCAAAGGACTCAACATAACCTTAAACTGGTCCCATCCCATGTTGGAATCCCATTAAATGAAAAAGCTGATGAAATTGCTAAATTGGCAACTGGTCATCCAGTGATACATAAAACAATTCAACCCAGCCTAGAGAACAACCCAGCCTAGAGAACATAAAAAACATCATCACCAAAAAACTCTCACATCTCAACAAAGCCGACCTGCACCAGAGAATAGCTGAAGGTTCACCATCTGCAACATGGTATCTTCAGGCAACCAAATTAGAAAGGTTAAATATCCCAAAAGGAATCCACAGGGAAATAGCAGTTAGGTTATATAGACTACGTCTAGGTTACAGATGCAACTGGGAGATTGGTGAACCCCGACAGAGAGAGTGCATCTTCTGCCAAACTGTCACAGAAAAGCCATTACTTCACTATCTTCTGGAATGTGAAGCAACCAATGACCTTAGAAGAGCTTTAAGAGTTCCTGAATCATGCAGTGGCCACCCTGAAGCCATCAACACAGCCACTCTCCTGGTCAACAAAGGTGTCCAGCAGCTGGACACCCTCATAAAGACTGTGAAGCAGTATCCTCCCCCGCGATAACAGCTTGATGGTTAAATGCAAACCTCAGAATACTGAGAAAAAAAAATTGTACCACTTACGGGCTATTCATGCCCGTGCCACCTCTTGGGTGGCTTAATCTTTATCAATCAATCAATCTCCCAGCCACTTGGACTGGACGGTAGAGTGACGGTCTCGCTTCATGCAGGTCGGTGTTCAATCCTCGACTGTCCAAGAGGTTGGGCATCATTCCTTCTCCCCCCCCCCCTTCCCGTCCCATCCCACATCCTCATATTCCTTCCAAGTACTGTATATAGTCGTGCCGGCTTAGTGAGTTCTTCTGATAGCATACCTTGGGGCTAGCGTTATCTATCGCAGGTAACTAATCTTCTAATTACCTCTGCTGAAGACATTGAAAAACTACAAGCAGATATTAATAAGGTTTTCGACTGGGCAGCAGAAAATAACATGACGCTTAACAGGGATAACTTCCAGGTACTCTGGTTCGGTAAAAATTAGGACTATAAACATAATGCGGGGTACAAGACACCATCAAAGGAAAACAGCATGTCAAGGATTTGGGAATAATAATGTCTGACGACCTAACGTTTAGGGAGCATAACCAAGCAAATATTGCGGCAGCCAGAAAAATGATAGGATGGATTACGAGAACTTTCAAATCCAGGGATCCCATCTCTTCAAATCAGTTATGCTGTCCCGTCTTGAACAGTACAGAACAGAACGTGAATGAGTGATCAGTACTCATTTCTCACTTCCCTCTTCAGAGCAGGAGAGATTGCTGAAATAGAGGGAATACAGAGAACATATACGGCACCCATAGACGCGATAAAGCACCTAAATTATTGGGATCGTCTCAAAGCTCTCCAAATGTACTCACTAGAAAGGAGACGAGAGAGATACCAAATAATATACACATGGAAAATACTGGAGGGCCAGATCCCAAATCTACACAGTAAAATAACAACGTACTGGAGTGAACGATATGGAAGAAAATGCAGAATAGAACCAGTGAAGAGCAGAGGTGCCATAGGCACAATCAGAGAACACTGTATAAACATCAGAGGTCCGCGGTTGTTCAACGTCCTCCCACCGAGCATAAGAAATATTGCCGGAACAACCGTGGACATTTTCAAGAGAAAACTAGGGGATAGTTTTCTTCAAGGAGTGCCGGACCAACCGGGCTGTGGTGGGTATGTGGGCCTGCGGGCCGCTCCAAACAACAGCCTGGTGGACCAAGCTCACACAAGTCATGCCTGGCCTCGGGCCGGGCTTATCTTGAGATTATATTGAGATGATTTCGGGGTTTAGCGTCCCTGCGGCCCGGTCCTCGACCAGGCCTCCTTTTTGTTACACCCCCCCCCCTCAGGAAGCAGCCCGTAGCAGCTGTCTAACTCCCAGGTACCTATTTACTGCTGGGTAACAGGGGCATCAAGTTGAAAGAAACATTTTGCCCATTTGTCTTCGCCTCCACCGGGCATCGAACCCGGAACCTCAGGACTACGAATCCGAAGCTCTGTCCACTCAGCTGTCAGGCGCCGTCGGGCTTGGAGAGTAGGCGAACTCCCAGAACCCTATCTAGCAGGTAGAATCCAGATTCGATTGATGTTAATCTTCTTGTTTGAGGAGCTGTTCACTTGAGACAGTTAAGCAAGTCCCAGCTGTGTCTGGGTACAAGTGACAGGATGAACAACCCAGCGGGTTTTCTTCCTATTGGGGAGTGTTGTACATGCTGCTATGGCGGTGTGTCCACTCACAGGATAAGTGGCGCTGCCCAATACTGTCACTATGGCGGTGTGTCCACTCACAGGATGAGTGGCGCTGCCTAATACTGTCACTATGGCGGTGTTTCCACTCACAGGATGAGTGGCGCTGCTCAATACTGTCACTATGGCGGTGTGTCCACTCACAGGATGAGTGGCGCTGCCCAATACTGTCAGTATGGCGGTGTGTCCACTCACAGGATGGGTGGCGCTGTCCAATACTGTCACTATGGCGGTGTGTCCACTCACAGGATGAGTGGCGCTGCCCAATAAACTCGCCCCTCGGGGCAAAATTTAATTTTTTTTGTTTAATCCAGGTTCAAATCCCAATCGCAGAATGTGTAGAGTGTGCGAACAAGAAGAGAGTCATAGTCTCCAACTGCCCAGTATTTAATGTTCAGGCGCAGTAGATCCTTCAAGCCGGCCGGTATGGAGTACTTGAGGCACTTCAGTTACTTAATCTATTCCCGCTTTCTTAAAGATATTGGCTTAGTCTCATCTAAGACGTGCTGGCTGCGGCGTACTGACCACATGACCTTGTATGACAAACCATCCCTTAAGCTCGTAGTACCAACCGTCGCACATTAATGGTCCCCATTGTCGGGGACAGGAAGCCCGCTAGGGTCACTGGGGGTCTTCCCCCCCAGACCCAGGCCAGCGACTGCCTTCCCCATTACACGACCCGCAAGAGTAACCTAACTCACTGGTACCTATTTACAGATAAGCAAGCTAGGTAAACTGAGGGGCTAAGGGGAGGTAGTACAGCGCCTCACCCTGCACGGGAATCAGACCCAGGACCTGTCAGGTACGAGGTGACTGCGCTACCTACTCAGCTACGGGGACACATGTCTTGGCTGCCCCTCACCCGCCGCCCAGTCATTCGTCTCGGCATATATTATTCCATATCTTACCCACTCGCGCCTATTATGCTGTAGTGAGGATAATGGTGTAGGCCTATTGTGTGGCCTGCCGTCACTCGCTGATGGCCACCAGTTGGTTTTGGCCGCGGAAGGAAAGATATATTGGATATACCTCCCGGAGAGCATATTAATGGTGACGAGTGTTGGCACTCATGGCACTTGAGTCATAGAGACAGTACTGGCGAAGTGTCCCGGCCTAGTTGGAGGAGGCCCTGGTCAGAGACCGGGCCGCGTGCCTGTTGATCCCCGGTCCCCGGAAGCTACACAAAGTAGGTAGCCTCGTTGTCGTTTTTTGGCGGGTAGTTACCAGGACCAGCGGGGCTCCCGCATGCTGCTTGCTCGTCTGATCAGTTAGACAGTTGGTACCCGCAGCTTGCACTCCGATGTATGCACTACAGCTCAGTTGATCAAGTACCCTGAGAGCCTGGCCTCGAGCCGGGCTTGGGGAGTAGAAGAACTCCTAGAACCCCATCAACCAGGAGAATGTATTGATCGTATTCCCTCGAATATATTTAGAGATTTGTTGAAATTGCCCTCATATTCATGGGCCTTGTGGCCATAAGAATGTTTACGCAACTCTCCATGCAACTTATTGCACTTCTCAGTGGGATCATACTTCATATTCATTGCATATAAAAATGCTAAATACCACTAGTACAAGCTCTCAGCATAATATGAAGAATAAGCCTATAGAGATTTGGCGCCGGGCCGGGCTAGAGGGGAGTAGAATAGCTCCCAGAAACCCATCCAGGTACAATCCAGGTACAGACAGCTGATATCCACCAGACCTTGAAATCTGCGGACACCACCCCAATAACTATACACTACAAACTACTTGTTCATCATTAACGCTTAAATTGCTAAGCTGTTTAAAAAGACTCTTAAACCCATGATAAAATTTTTGTGGCAGGGTGGGGATCGAACCGCTGTTGTGGTTGGGCATGAAAAAATAATTGACACTCCGCCATAAGGATGAGTGACATGCGGTGGTGTAGGCGCAGGAGGACATGGTAGAGGGGCAGCAGAGGTGAGGCTCCGAGGGTCCGCTCAGGTGAGGCTCCGAGGGGTCGCAGAGGTGAGGCTCCGAGGGGCCGCTCAGGTGAGGCTCCGAGGGGCCGCTCAGGTGAGGCTCCGAGGGGCCGCTCAGGTGCCAATATTCTCAACGTGCCCGCCATCCTGCTGTGACGTTACTGAAATTCAAATGAAAATAACCTCGGTGGAAGCCATAATAATTCACCAAAGTTTAACAAGGATGAGCGGGGAACATTGTCGTTGACCACTGACGAGGTCCTGTTAGGTCGGCGCGGAGAGGACACGACTGTAGTCAATTATGTAGAGGGAACGTTTTAATAGTCGAATACAGGTATTGTTATGGTGGGTCCTGTGGGGGGGGGGGGGTCCTCTCCTGCCCCTGGTGTAGGCTTAGTACACGTTCTTTAGTGCCTTACCCCCCCCCCCCTCGGCCCTCCACCTTCTTGTTATCGTGCCCGTGGGGTACTCCCTCCTCCCCTTCTTGTTATCGTGCCCGTGGGGTACTCCCTCCTCCCCTTCTTGTTATCGTGCCCGTGGGGTACTCCCCCCCTCCCCCTTCTTATTATCGTGCCCGTGGGGTACTCCCTCCTCCCCTTCTTGTTATCGTGCCCGTGGGGTACTCCCTTCTCCCCCTCTTGTTATCGTGCCCGTGGGGTACTCCCTTTTCCCCTTCTTGTTATCGTGCCCGTGGGGTACTCCCTCCTCCACTTCTTGTTATCGTGCCCGTGGGGTACTCCCTCCTCCCCTTCTTGTTATCGTGCCCGTGGGGTACTCCCCCCTCCCCCTCTTGTTATCGTGCCCGTGGGGTACTCTCCGCTCCCCTTCTTGTCATCGTGCCCGTGGGGTTACTCCCCCCCTCCCCTTCTTGTTATCGTGCCCGTGGGGTTACTCCCCCTTCTTGTTATCGTGCCCGTGGGGTACTCCCCCCCTTCCCGTCTTGTTATCGTGCCCGTGGGGTTACTCCCCCCCTCCCCTTCTTGTTATCGTGCCCGTGGGGTACTCTCCCCTCCCCTTCTTGTTATCGTGCCCGTGGGGTTACTCCCCCCTCCCCCTTCTTGTTATCGTGCCCGTGGGGTTACTCCCCCCCTCCCCTTCTTGTTATCGTGCCCGTGGGGTACTCTCCCCTCCCCTTCTTGTTATCGTGCCCGTGGGGTACTCCCTCCTCCCCTTCTTGTTATCGTGCCCGTGGGGTACTCCCTCCTCCCCTTCTTGTTATCGTGCCCGTGGGGTACTCTCCCCTCCCCTTCTTGTTATCGTGCCCGTGGGGTACTCCCTCCTCCCCTTCTTGTTATCGTGCCCGTGGGGTACTCCCTTCTCCCCCTCTTGTTATCGTGCCCGTGGGGTACTCCCTTTTCCCCTTCTTGTTATCGTGCCCGTGGGGTTACTCCCCCCTCCCCCTCTTGTTATCGTGCCCGAGGGGTACTCCCCCCTCCCCCTCTTGTTATCGTGCCCGTGGGGTACTCCCTCCTCCCCATCTTGTTATCGTGCCCGTGGGGTACTCCCTCCTCCCCTTCTTGTTATCGTGCCCGTGGGGTACTCCCTCCTCCCTTTCTTGTTATCGTGCCCGTGGGGTACTCCCTTTTCCCCTTCTTGTTATCGTGCCCGTGGGGTTACTCCCTCCTCCCCCTTCTTGTTATCGTGCCCGTGGGGTACTCCCTCCTCCCCCTCTTGTTATCGTGCCCGTGGGGTACTCCCTCCTCCCCTTCTTGTTATCGTGCCCGTGGGGTTACTCCCCCCTCCCCCTTCTTGTTATCGTGCCCGTGGGGTACTCCCTCCTCCCCCTCTTGTTATCGTGCCCGTGGGGTACTCCCTCCTCCCCTTCTTGTTATCGTGCCCGTGGGGTTACTCCCCCTCCTCCTCTTGTTATCGTGCCCGTGGGGTACTCTCCCCTCCCCTTCTTGTTATCGTGCCCGTGGGGTTACTCCCCCCTCCCCTTCTTGTTATCGTGCCCGTGGGGTTACTCCCCCCTCCCCCTTCTTGTTATCGTGCCCGTGGGGTACTCCCCCCCTCCCCGTCTTGTTATCGTGCCCGTGGGGTTACTCCCCCCCTCCCCTTCTTGTTATCGTGCCCGTGGGGTACTCTCCCCTCCCCTTCTTGTTATCGTGCCCGTGGGGCTACTCCCCCCTCCCCCTTCTTGTTATCGTGCCCGTGGGGTTACTCCCCCCTCCCCCTTCTTGTTATCGTGCCCGTGGGGTACTCCCCCCCTCCCCGTCTTGTTATCGTGCCCGTGGGGTTACTCCCCCCCTCCCCTTCTTGTTATCGTGCCCGTGGGGTACTCCTCTCCCCCTCTTGTTATCGTGCCCGTGGGGTACTCCTCTCCCCCTCTTGTTATCGTGCCCGTGGGGTACTCCCTCCTCCCCTTCTTGTTATCGTGCCCGTGGGGTACTCCCCCCCTCCCCCTCTTGTTATCGTGCCCGTGGGGTACTCCTCCCCTCCCCTTCTTGTTATCGTGCCCGTGGGGTTACTCCCCCCCCCCTCCCCTTCTTGTTATCGTGCCCGTGGGGTACTCCCCCCCTCCCCTTCTTGTTATCGTGCCCGTGGGGTACTCCACCCTCCCCTTCTTGTTATCGTGCCCGTGGGGTTACTCCCCCCCCCTGCAAGGAGTGAGATTGAAGATCAGCTGAGAGCCTTCAGAATTCTGCTGGGGCACCTCCGAGACCGGGCCGCGGGGGACGCTAATCCTCGGAACCAGCACAAGGTATAAGCCATAATGAGTGCCGTGTCGCAGTAGTCTACGTCTTTATCTCACAACCCGAGGGGGGAACTTGGGTTAAGTCCCCCAGCCAGTACATAACCGGCTGGGCATGTTTTATTTTACCTAATGCCTTATTTTCGCCTAGCGGTCAACAGGTACCCGCGAGTATGTGGGCCTGCGGGCCGCTCCAAGCAACAGCCTGGTGGACCAAACTCTCACAAGTCGAGCCTGGCCTCGGGCCGGGCTTGGGGAGTAGGAGAACTCCCAGAACCCCATCAACCAGGAGTTAGAGGACTATTGTGGGTTGCATCGTGCTGAAGGTCAGCGGCATAGGCCTATAGAGGGGCCCCTGGATAACCCGTAGTGAAGTCTGCGTGATCAAATGATGTTAATATCTTTAATGTATTATATATTATAATTATAAGACATTATAAATTACATATATTAAATTATATATGTATTAAAACATTATATTATTATATAATATTGTTGTATGAAAGACATTTGTCTGTTTTAACAATACCGGGTCGTGCCGGTATTGTGGTGTATACTCCGACTGTATAGTGTATAATTATATGTCAGTATGTGGCTATATCTGGTTGATACCCGCTTGATGGGGTTCTGGGAGTTGTTCTACTCCCCAAGCCCGGCCCGAGGCCAGGCTTGACTTGTGAGAGTTTGGTCCACCAGGCTGTTGCTTGGAGCGGCCCGCAGGCCCACATACCCACCACAGCCCGGTTGGTCCAGCACTCCTTGGAGGAACCAATCTAGTTTCCTCTTGAAGATGTCCACGGTTGTTCCGGCAATATTTCTTATGCTCGCTGGGAGGACGTTGAACAACGGCGGACCTCTGATGTTTATACAGTGTTCTCTGATTGTGCCTATGGCACCTCTGCTCTTCACTGGTTCTATTCTGCATTTTCTTCCATATCGTTCACTCCAGTACGTTGTTATTTTACTGTGTAGATTTGGTACTTAGCCCTCCAGTATCTTCCATGTTGCATATTACTAGATATCTCTCTCTTCTCCTTTCTAGTGAGTAAATTTGGAGAGCTTTCAGACGATCCCAATAATTTAGGTGTTTTATCTTGTCTATGCGTGCCGTATATGTTCTCTGTATTCCCTCTATTTCAGCAATCTCTCCTGCTCTGAAGGGGGAAGTGAGTACTGAGCAGTACTCGAGACGGGACAACACAAGTGACTTGAAGAGTACAACCATTGTGATGGGATCCCTGGATTTGAAAGTTCTCGTAATCCATCCTATCATTTTTCTGGCTGACGCGATATTTGCTTGGTTATGCTCCCTAAACGTTAGGTCGTCAGACATCTTTATTCCCAAACCTTTGACATGCTGCTTTCCTACTATGGGCTGATTTGATTGTGTTTTATACTCTGTATTATGTTTCAGATCCTCATTTTTACCGTACCTAAGTACTTGGAATTTATCACTGTTAAACATCATGTTATTTTCTGATGCCCAGTCGAAAACTTTATTAATATCTGCTTGTAGTTTTTCAATGTCTTCAGCAGAGGTAATTTTCATGCTGATTTTTGTGTCATCTGCAAAGGATGACACGAAGCAGTGACGTGTATTTTTGTCTATATCTGATAGGAGAATAAGAAAAAGCAGTGGTGCAAGGACTGTACCCTGAGGTACAGAGCTTTTCACTGCGCTTGGGCTCGATTTTATTTGACTGTTACTCTCTGTTCTGTTCGACAGGAAACTGAGTATCCAGCGTCCTACTTTATCAGTTATTCCCATTGGCCTCATTTTGTGTGCTGTCACTCCATGATCACATTTGTCGAACGCCTTTGCAAAGTCTGTGTATACAACATCTGCATTTTTCTTTTCTTCTAGAGCTTCCGTGATTTTGTCATAGTGGTTGAGTAACTGACAGTCAACTAACTACAACTGACAACTAACTGAGTTGACAGTCTCCGTGGTGTAGTGGTAAGACACTCGCCTGGCGTTCCGCGAGCGCTATGTCATGGGTTCGTATCCTGGCCGGGGAGGATTTACTGGGCGCAATTCCTTAACTGTAGCCTCTGTTTAACGCAACAGTAAAATGTGTACTTGGATGAAAAAACGATTCTTCGCGGCGGGGATCGTATTCCAGGGACCTGCCCGAAACGCTACGCGTACTAGTGGCTCTACAAGAATGTAACAACTCTTGTATATATCTCAAACAAAAAAAAAAAAAAAAAAAAAAAAAACTGTGACAGACAGGATTTTCCCGCTCTAAATCCATGTTGTCTTGGGTTGTGTAGTTCATTATTTTCCATAAAACTGGAAATTTGATTCCTAATCACTCTTTCAAACACTTTTATTATGTGTGATGTTAGTGCAACTGGTCTATAATTTTTTGCCAAGGCTTTACTCCCCCCCTTGTGCAACGGAGCTATATCTGCAGATTTAAGTGCTGCTGGTATCTCCCCTGTATCCAGGCTCTTTCTCCATATTACGCTGAGTGCTCTCGCTACTGGTACTTTACATTTCTTCATGAATATTGAATTCCACGAGTTAGGCCCAGGAGCTGAGTGCATGGGCATATTGTCAATTTCTCGTTCAAAGTCTTCTGAGTTCATGTTAATATCCGTTATATTATCTGCAGCTTGAATGTCATTCATAAAGAAGCTGTCTGGGTCATCAACTTTCATGTTGTTTATTGGTGTGCTAAACATAGCCTCATTCTGGCTTCTTAGAATTTCACAAATTTATTTGTTGTCCTCTGTGTACGTACCTTCAGTTGTAATTACAGGTCCAATATTGGTTCCTCTGTTCCAGTTCCATTTCCTCAGACTCATATGATCGCTTCAACGTTTGCTCTATTTCTTCGATCTCCCTGTTTAGGCTTATTTTCCTTGCTTGTGATAGTTGTGTCTGCCGAAGCATTTCCGTTATTTTTTTCTTCTGTACAGTCGTCTGCGTTCTCTTCCTAGAGTGGTCCTCTTTCTGCCCCTCCTCACAGGCACGTGCTTCAAGCAGACCTTGTAAGCTTCAGCTGTCAGTTGAGCTATTCCCTGTGTGGGAGTTTTGTCGCTTAAGACCGTCTCCCATTGAATGTTTGCAAGGTCTACATTTATTTTTTCCCAGTCAATCCTCTTATTGTTGAAATTGGATTGATTGAATATTCCTTCTCGCTTGTTGGGTCTCTTAGACCTACTACCGTTATTTATGCTAGTTCGCACTTCAATGAGCTTATGGTCTGAGTATGTAGTATCTGAGATTGTAATGTCTCTGATTAGTTCATCATTGTTTGTGAATAACAAGTCTAGTGTGTTTTCGTTCCTAGTTGGTTCTGTAATCTGTTGATTGAGCGAGAATTTGTCACAGAATCTCAAAAGTTCTCTGACCTGTGGTTGGTTATTTTCCGGGTGGTTCCCATATCCTTATCCTGACCCCTTCCCAGTGCTATATAGTCGTAATGGCTTGACGCTTTCCCCTGATAGTTCACTTCTCTTCCCTGCTATTATATTTGTGTTTACCATTGTCCATCTTAGACTTGGTAGATTGTAATCTCCAAGAAAGATAATATCTGGTGCTGGGTTTGCTAGGTTATCAAGGATGTTCTCTATTTTGTGCATCTGCTCTGTGAATTCCTCAACCATTGTATCTGGCGGTTTATATATTAGAATAATAATTAGGTTTAGTTTCTCTACCTTAATTCCAAGTACCTCTACCACCTCATTGGTTGAGTTTAGTAGCTCTGTGCATACCAGGTCCTCTTTAATATACAGACCTACTCCTCCATTTGACCTAGTTTCTATATCACATCATATAAATTCTAATTTGGAATCCAGATTTCACTATCCATGTAATCTTTCGTATGAGTTACCTTGAATGCCCCAAATATTGAGTTTGACTCTAATAGGAGGCCATTGATGAACTTGACTTTATTTCTTGACTTTATTTCTTGACTTTGGCTTTAAACCTTGAATGTTGACAAATATGAATGATTGTCCATATTGTGTGTCACTTCTGGAAGGTTTTGGTGGTTCTCCCTCCTCTCTACCCTGACCCAGGGTATACTCACCTAGTTGTACTCACCTAGTTGTGCTTGCGGGGGTTGAGCTTTAGCTCTTTGGTCCCGCCTCTCAACCGTCAATCAACAGGATTGACGGTTGACCCAGGGTGTGTTGTGGTGGCAATGGCGTGTCCAGGTCTGGTAGTGGGACTTTGTGGAACT
Organism: Procambarus clarkii; assembly: GCF_040958095.1. Lineage (NCBI taxonomy): Eukaryota > Metazoa > Arthropoda > Malacostraca > Decapoda > Cambaridae > Procambarus > Procambarus clarkii. The sequence continues at coordinate 13,302,229 of NC_091216.1, read as the reverse complement.
GTCATTATTCATTTGTTATTCTGTAGATGAATAATGGTCGTGTATTGTGTAAACTGCGCCAGTAAATGTATACTACATTATGAAGTTAATGAATGGTCTCAGGTCAGGTTAGTGAGTATCCAACCATTGCTGCCACACTGTGTAGGGTGCTGACAACCGTTACACTGATGTGACAGTTACACTGATGTGACAGTTACACTGATGTGACAGTTACACTGATGTGACAGTTACACTGATGTGACAGTTACACTGATGTAACAGTTACACTGAAGTGACAGTTACACTGATGTGACAGTTACACTGATGTGACAGTTACACTGATGTGACAGTTACACTGATGTGACAGTTACACTGATGTAACAGTTACACTGAAGTGACAGTTACACTGATGTGACAGTTACACTGATGTGACAGTTACACTGATGTGACAGTTACACTGATGTGACAGTTACACTGATGTGACAGTTACACTGATGTGACAGTTACACTGATGTGACAGTTACACTGATGTGACAGTTACACTGATGTGACAGTTACACTGATGTGACAGTTACACTGATGTGACAGTTACACTGATGTGACAGTTACACTGATGTGACAGTTACACTGATGTGACAGTTACACTGATGTGACAGTTACACTGATGTGACAGTTACACTGATGTGACAGTTACACTGATGTGACAGTTACACTGATGTGACAGTTACACTGATGTGACAGTTACACTGATGTGACAGTTACACTGATGTGACAGTTACACTGATGTGACAGTTACACTGATGTGACAGTTACACTGATGTGACAGTTACACAACTGTAACAGTTACACAACTGTGACAGTTACACAACTGTGACAGTTACACAACTGTAACAGTTACACAACTGTAACAGTTACAGATGTGAGTATTTATTATTATTAATTCTTGTGCTAACAATGAACATAATAAAGCAGCCTTGAGTACAGCGCCAGAAGTGACGTCACCAGAAGCGTCGTACATGAGAGTGAGGCTCAAGAGCCTCTGTTGTTGTTACCCTGTAGAGGGGGGTGTGTAGAGGCAGAGTGTGGGGTGTGTAGAGGCAGAGTGTGGGTGTGTAGAGCCAGAGTGTGGGTGTGTAGAGGCAGAGTGGGGGGTGTGTAGAGGCAGAGTGTGGGTGTGTAGAGGCAGAGTGTGGGTGTGTAGAGGCAGAGTGGGGGGTGTGTGTAGAGGCAGAGTGTGGGTGTGTAGAGGCAGAGTGTGGGTGTGTACAGGCAGAGTGTGGGTGTGTAGAGGCAGAGTGGGGGGGTGTGTGTAGAGGCAGAGTGTGGGTGTGTAGAGGCAGAGTGTGGGTGTGTAGAGGCAGAGTGTGGGGGGTGTGTAGAGGCAGAGTGTGGGGGGTGTGTAGAGGCAGAGTGTGGGGGGTGTGTAGAGGCAGAGTGTGGGGGGTGTGTAGAGGCAGAGTGTGGGGTGTGTAGAGGCAGAGTGGGGGGGTGTGTGTAGAGGCAGAGTGTGGGTGTGTAGAGGCAGAGTGTGGGTGTGTAGAGGCAGAGTGTGGGTGTGTAGAGGCAGAGTGGGGGGTGTGTAGAGGCAGAGTGTGGGTGTGTAGAGGCAGAGTGTGGGTGTGTAGAGGCAGAGTGGGGGGGTGTGTGTAGAGGCAGAGTGTGGGTGTGTAGAGGCAGAGTGTGGGTGTGTAGAGGCAGAGTGGGGGGTGTGTAGAGGCAGAGTGTGGGTGTGTAGAGGCAGAGTGTGGGTGTGTAGAGGCAGAGTGGGGGGTGTGTGTAGAGGCAGAGTGTGGGTGTGTAGAGGCAGAGTGTGGGTGTGTAGAGGCAGAGTGTGGGTGTGTAGAGGCAGAGTGGGGGGTGTGTAGAGTCAGAGTGTGGGTGTGTAGAGGCAGAGTGTGGGTGTGTAGAGGCAGAGTGGGGGGGTGTGTGTAGAGGCAGAGTGTGGGGTGTGTAGAGGCAGAGTGTGGGTGTGAAGAGGCAGAGTGGGGGGGTGTGTAGAGGCAGAGTGTGGGTGTGTAGAGGCAGAGTGGGGGGGTGTGTGTGTAGAGGCAGAGTGTGGGTGTGTAGAGGCAGAGTGTGGGTGTGTAGAGGCAGAGTGTGGGGGGTGTGTAGAGGCAGAGTGTGGGGTGTGTAGAGGCAGAGTGTGGGGGGTGTGTAGAGGCAGAGTGTGGGGGGTGTGTAGAGGCAGAGTGGGGGGTGTGTAGAGGCAGAGTGTGGGGGTGTGTAGAGGCAGAGTGGGGGTGTGTGTAGAGGCAGAGTGGGGGTGTGTGTAGAGGCAGAGTGTGGGGCGTGTGTAGAGGCAGAGTGTGGGGGGTGTGTAGAGGCAGAGTGTGGGGGGTGTGTAGAGGCAGAGTGTGGGGGGTGTGTAGAGGCAGAGTGTGGGGGTGTGTAGAGGCAGAGTGTGGGGGTGTGTAGAGGCAGAGTGTGGGGGGTGTGTAGAGGCAGAGTGTGGGGGGTGTGTAGAGGCAGAGTGTGGGGGGTGTGTAGAGGCAGAGTGGGGGGTGTGTAGAGGCAGAGTGTGGGGGTGTGTAGAGGCAGAGTGGGGGTGTGTGTAGAGGCAGAGTGTGGGGCGTGTGTAGAGGCAGAGTGTGGGTGTGTAGAGGCAGAGTGTGGGGGGTGTGTAGAGGCAGAGTGGGGGGGTGTGTAGAGGCAGAGTGTGGGGGTGTGTAGAGGCAGAGTGTGGGGGTGTGTAGAGGCAGAGTGGGGGGTGTGTTTAGAGGCAGAGTGGGGGGTGTGTTTAGAGGCAGAGTGTGGGTGTGTAGAGGCAGAGTGGGGGGGGGTGTAGAGGCAGAGTGGGGGTTTGTAGAGGCAGAGGGGGGGTGTGTGTAGAGGCAGAATGTGGGGTGTGTGTAGAGGCAGAGTGTGGGGGGTGTGTAGAGGCAGAGTGTGGGGTGTGTAGAGGCAGAGGGGGGTGTGTGTAGAGGCAGAGTGTGGGGGTGTGTAGAGGCAGAGGGGGTGTGTGTGTAGAGGCAGAGTGTGGGGGTGTGTAGAGGCAGAGTGTGGGGGTGTGTAGAGGCAGAGGGGGTGTGTGTGTGTAGAGGCAGAGTGTGGGGGTGTGTAGAGGCAGAGTGTGGGGGTGTGTAGAGGCAGAGGGGGGTGTGTGTGTAGAGGCAGAGGGGGTGTGTGTGTAGAGGCAGAGTGTGGGGGTGTGTAGAGGCAGAGTGTGGGGGTGTGTAGAGGCAGAGTGTGGGGGTGTGTAGAGGCAGAGGGGGTGTGTGTGTAGAGGCAGAGTGTGGGGGTGTGTAGAGGCAGAGGGGGTGTGTGTGTAGAGGCAGAGTGTGGGGGGGTGTAGAGGCAGAGTGTGGGGGTGTGTAGAGGCAGAGGGGGTGTGTGTGTAGAGGCAGAGTGTGGGGGTGTGTAGAGGCAGAGGGGTGTGTGTAGAGGCAGATGGGGGTGTGTAGAGGCAGAGTGGGGGGGGTGTAGAGGCAGAGTGGGGGTTTGTAGAGGTAGAGGGGGGGTGTGTGTAGAGGCAGAATGTGGGGTGTGTAGAGGCAGAGTGTGGGGTGTGTAGAGGCAGAGGGGGGTGTGTGTAGAGGCAGAGGGGGGTGTGTGTAGAGGCAGAGGGGGGTGTGTGTAGAGGCAGAGGGGGGTGTGTGTGTAGAGGCAGAGGGGGGTGTGTAGAGGCAGAGGGGGGGTGTGTAGAGGCAGAGTGTGGGGTATGTAGGGGCAGAGTGTGGGGTATGTAGGGGCAGAGTGGGGGGTGTAGAGGCAGAGTGTGGGTGTGTAGAGGCAGAGTGTGGGTGTGTGTAGAGGCAGAGTGTGGGTGTGTGTAGAGGCAGAGTGGGGGTGTGTAGAGGCAGAGTGGGGGGTTATGTAGAGAGGTGTTGGGTGCCTGCTGGCAGCAGGTGGGGGCGGTGGTTCCTGCTGTTGCTGAGCTGTTTCTGCTCTAGCAGAAGCTACTGCACCAGGCTATTGTCTCCTTGTAAAACACCTTTCCTGTGTATTGCGCCACAACTGAGCCTAAATGTCTCGAGTGTTGGTGATGTGTGCATTGGTGCCGATATGTCTTGTTCTGCGTCATTCCCATTTGTAACCGCTAATTACAAGAGATTATGAGCAAAATAGGCCATTAAGGCGGCGATAACGAGGGGAGTGTGTGTGTTGTCGCGCAGCTGGCAGTGGGAGGCGGGAAGAGGAGGTCGGCGGGCGGCGGACGGGCAGTCACACCACAACCACGGGAAGGGTCGCACACTCGCTCACTCTGTCTCAGAGTGCTTCACACCTGTTGCTCTGCCACTGACCCTCCTCGCTTAAACTTCACCGTCCTAGACAAGAGGAGCGTCGTGTGATCAAGCGATACCTGTCCACTACTACCAGCGAGTGTGCGGAAAACCCGGTGCCCGTTATATATATTGCGACAAGATTGTAAAGACGATCGAAATACTGCATTACTGCAACGATGTCCGGCTACACGAAGAGACAGTGGGTCACGCTAGCGGTGTTTAGCCTGGCCCAACTGTGCAACGCCATCTGCGTGTCCCTCCAGGCACCGTTCTACCCGGCGGAGGCCGAGAAGAAGGGCGCCACCGCCTCCCAGTATGGGCTGGTGTTCGGCGTCTTCGAGCTGACGGTGTTCCTAGTGAGCCCCATCTATGGGAAGTACATGAGCTCCTGGGGACCCAAGTTCATCAACAACGCCGGGATCTTCACCGTGTCGGTCATGTGCATCCTCTTCGGGTTCCTCGACCGTATGAACGACACTTCACTGTTTATCGGGTTCTCGTTCGCCATCAGGATAGTAGAGGCGATGGGCAACGCGGCGTTCGTGACCTCCGCCTTCAGCATCATCGCCAAGGAGTTCCCCAAGAACGTTGGGTCAGCGTTTGCGACCATGGAGACGTTCTTCGGGTTGGGTCTGATCATCGGACCGACGGTGGGCGGGGCGCTGTATGAGCTGGGCGGCTACACTCTCCCCTTCGTGTCCCTGGGCGGGTTGTTGCTGGGGGCGGCGGTTATGACCAGCTGCCTCCTCCCCAGCACAGGCGCCGATGCCGCGCCTGAAGCCCTAGGCTCTCGTGGACAGTTTCTGGCGGCCCTAAAGCTTCCCTCCATCGTTCTTATGTGTCTAGCTCTCCTGTCGTCGTCCATCAGCATCGGCTTCATGCAGGCGACGCTGGAGCCCCATCTGCGCGTCCTGCACCTCTCGCCCTTCAAGGTCGGACTCATGTTCGTGGTGAGTGGGTCCATGTACGCCTTGACGGCGCCCTGCTGGGGCTCGCTCTGTGACAAGGTGATACCGCCGCGAATTATTACTACGCTTGGAACGGTTATGGTGGTAATTGCTTTTACGTTCGTGGGGCCAATGCCGTTCCTGCCACTGGAGACAACGTTACCACTGTGTATCGGCGCGCTCGTCGTCCACGGCATCGGCTTCGGGGCAGTGTTGGTGTCCACCTTCTCCGGCTGTCATCGGGACGTCATAGCCAATGGCTTCCCTGATGACCTCGGTACTTACGGTCTGGTGTCAGGCATCTGGACATCGACGTTTGCACTCGGATGCTTCATTGGGCCATCGGTCGGAGGCGTGCTAATGGACCTGGTGGGCTTCAAGTGGGCATCCGTGTGCATAGCGGCGCTCCATGCCCTTGTGGCCACGGCCCTGGGGATCTTCATATGCTACAAGGGAAGTGGCAGAGAGATGATGCATGTTAGCATACACGAAAGTCTCTCTCAGACAAAAGAGGAGCGCCAGTCTCTACTCTCTCATCCTGATGAGTGCGACTCGACCTACGGGAGCGCGGGGTCGTCGCAGGAGAACCTCCCTTGCATACCGTGAACCACTATATGAAGAGGTCGGTGCACGAGTGCAGGGTGTGGCCGGCGGCGTGTCTCCATATTGACTACAGTTGTGCCTCGCTAACAACGAGAAAGCGGCTGGCAGCAGCGAAGGTCCTCGTCCTTGGCGGCGGCGGCGGTGTTGGAAAAAAGACGTCCACACTACTGTCCAAGTGTGGGGTTGGTGTCTGCGTGAAGACAGTGTGACAATCCCGTCACCATCGGCGTCTCTGCCGCATGTAGAGAGTTCAGGAGTGGGTGACCCTTTTACTACTTGACCTGAGGGCCAATGTTTGTCCTCTGTTAATTGTGATTTTGGACGGAGCCATCGCTACAAAATGTTGTAAATATTAGGTTTGCTGTAGTAGTAGGACTTTGAAGTCTGTGATAAGGCGGAAATAAAAGACCTGCCGACCACAATATTGTCAGTCTAGCAATTTTTTTTTTATAGTATGTGCAATATATTTTTACATAATTTTATTGTATACAATGGCAGCCGTAACTTATATTTTGTGCAAATAAAACTTGTCATTAAGAACTTTTGTATGTATACCAAAAGCCAGCGCGGATAATTGCTTCCAAAGTGAGCTCAGGACGCTGAGTTCTGGTAAGTTCTCAAGTGCACCGGGACGGTAAATGGGCTCGGGTTGTAGAGCCTTGCTAATTGTGCAACGAGTTATAGATCATAACATGACAAGTTTTGAAGGTCTTCAACCAGACACGTGCCACTACTAGGCCTGCTCAGAGATCGGGCCGCGGGGACGCAGAGCCACGAAAATATCGCAAGGCAACCAGACCTGTAGAGTAACGGCTGATGTGAAAACTTAAGAGGAACGAGTTCTATGTATACTTCATTCCGGCTGGTCTTTGTATGTAGTAAATACATAATACATGCAATACGTACAGCTCAACCCAAGCAGGGGGGAGGATGTCGCCATTATTTATTAACTATCGTGCTTAGGGCCGGGTGTGTTCACTAGTGCCTAGGGTGTAGGGATGTACACCCGTCGGGCTGTGGTGGTGGTTATGTGGGCCTGCGGGCAGCTGCAAGCAACAGCCTGGTGGACAAAATTATCAGAAGACGAACCTGGCCTCAGGCCGGGCTCGCGGAGTAGAACTACTATAGAAACCCTCTGCAGGTACAGTGCTTAGGGTGGGGGGGGTACACCACGGTGCCAAGGGTGCAGAGAGGGTACAGTTAACTGCCAGGAGAAAGCACATTGCCGTAACGAGTGTACAGTACTTGGAAGGGCTGCTAGGATAAGGATAGGGTGGCAAGAAAGAAATGTCGAACCACCACTTGACGCTCGGGGATTGAACACAGACCTGAAAGAACGGAGGCCGGCTGGGCAGTGCGCATAGACTAAGGCACACCATTATAAATGAGGTGTCGGTGTACACGCAGAACATTGTACTGAACATGTTGGTACACGTTGCATAAAATGACAATTGAAATTGATCCGCATTTAGCAAAATTGCCGATTTCATTGGTTTACAGCTTAGGAACATGACTTGCACATGTAGACTACTTAAACTTGCCTCTAGCTAGGCTCCGTTAGAGGAGACTATCCCTCCCTCTCCCCACAACTCTCTTTATAATTTGTAAAGTATTATGTGTTACAAATAGGTTTCTAATGTGTAAGTTAAAAGTTGTGTGTGTGTAGTTAGGCATAGGTGTTTAGGTCAACTGGGAATTATACAACCCGTCCTCGACTAGTCCATTACATCCAGCGGTCGACCCCACAGACGCATTCATAAATTTGTACATGCTGTTCACTCAAAACGGGAATGGTCTCAAATATATATATTGGCATATTGTGCATGTATAGGTTAGGTTAGGTGCATAGGCTCTTGGCGATTATTTGTAGTACGTGGGTGAAGCATTTACAGCGTTGTGGTTCAAAAAAAAAAAGTCAGTGAAACACTTGTTCCGGAAGTATTCAAACGTCATCAGTCGAGTCGTGTGAAAACCGTTTTTCATTCATAAACAGCGGGTCTGGCGGGTGCATTTAATCACTTTTGGGTCTGTTTGGAGGACGGTCGGTTTACACACTACTCCGCTGACGACTTTTGTTCGAACCACAACGCTGTAATGCTTCTCCCACGTAATACAAATAATCTCCAACAGAGCCTAGACCTATGCCTAAATATGTTTAACTATTTTGATAGATATTTGAACATTCCTATTGTGAATAAACAGCATGTTACAATTGATGAATACGTCTTCAGGGTCGACCGCTGGATGGAATGGACTTGGTCTGAGGACGGGTTGGCGGAAGTTATCGTTAGCGAGACGCGTTTAAACCATTTTTCGTTGATAGTGTGTGTGGCTGCTGGAGTAACGAGCATTTGGCCTTTGATGACGACGACGACGACGAGCTGCAAACATTACATACATCAAAAGTACTCAAGTGCCTCCCGATGGCTTGATAATAAACCAACCCTTATTACTCTGTACACGTCCCAAGACGTGTACAAAATAATGTTCGAAAACCTTCAGAAACGGGTTTCCTCACTCGGTGTACAACAGCTAAGTATTCAGGAGCACAAGTTTACACTTGATTGCCATACAGGTTCCCACCAGGTCCTGAAGATGATGGGACGAGTGGCGGCGGCCCGTCGGTCCCACGTGACTGGGACTAAACCCAACTACTCTTTCCGGGGATTAATTTTCCCGCTTAGTAAAGTATGTTGGTTTTTTGATTACCTACTCTGAACGAAATGTCCCTGTAGCACGGGCTATAGCGAGCCCCTAACAAGGTCACTTATCGTTGTTGTTTAAGATTCAGCACAAGGAACAAGTTCCAAGTAGCACGGGCTATGGTGAGCCCGTAGTGGACTTATCTGGCACAGGAGCGGGGCTGTAACTGGGTCACTTATCTTTGTTGTTGTTTTTAGATCTAGCTACTCTGAACGAAATGTCCATGTAGCACGGGCTATGGTGAGCCCGTGATTGAGTTCGGTTATTCGCGATAACCTTGTTACTGTGATATTTGGGTCAAAGTTTTACATGGAAGTGGAGTTTTCCCCTTTTTCCTGTTACTTTTTCACTTCTGTTTTAGTCGTGTTTTAATACAATTATCTTGGTGGCGGATGTAGGTGCAGAATGTTCACTAGTGAGTCCCATTCTTTAACGGCTTTTCTGACCATTGTAGTCACTCAGGATTTTGCATCTAATACAGCTGCTGTCGTTGGATTAATGTATAGTTTGATGCTCAGGGCTTCAGTAGCTTCACATTCCAGTAAGTAGTGCAATAGTGGCGCCTCTGCTTCTGTTCCACAGATGTGACACTCTTTAACTATTGGGTTCATTACCTCCCAGCAGCACTTGTAACCAAGTCTGAGTCTGTGTATGGCTACTGCAATGTCTCTGGATATCTTTTTGTCAGGCATGAAAGAGTAGTACTCAGTGGCTTGTTCGTACCATATCGCAGTGGATCTTCCTTCCGCTACTTTGGCTCTGTGGTGACTTTTGATAGTTGAGAATATTTTCTTCTTGATTTGCTCCTTAATGTGAAAAACTTGGAGGCATTTGAACCTGTACAACAGGTAGAGCAGTGGCAGTTTTTGCTAGTGAGTCTGCCTTTTCATTACCATCTATGCCAATGTGACTTGGTATCCAATTTTGCGTGATTGACAACCCTAGATTATGGGCTTCTTTTCCTATATGTTGGATTTCTGGGAGGAGTTGTATATTATTTCTGTGCTGACTGGATAACAATGCCTGGAGCGAAGATTTCGAGTCGGTATGAATGATATCATGTAAATTATTCTCAATTGTAGTTTATGGCCGGTCACTTATCTGTTGTTGTTGTTATAGATCCAGCTACCTGGCACAAGAGCGGGGCAAGTAGCACGGGCTATGGTGAGCCCGTAACTTACCTGGCACAAGAGCGGGGCAAGAAGCACGGGCTATGGTGAGCCCGTAACTTACCTGGCACAGGAGCGGGGCAAGAAGCACGGGCTATGGTGAGCCCGTAACTTACCTGGCACAGGAGCGGGGCAAGAAGCACGGGCTATGGTGAGCCCGTAACTTACCTGGCACAGGAGCGGGGCAAGAAGCACGGGCTATGGTGAGCCCGTAACTTACCTGGCACAGGAGCGGGGCAAGAAGCACGGGCTATGGTTAGCCTCGTGGACAGGAGATGCCTCCCGTCCGTCACTTATCGTTGTTGTTGTTGTTGTTGTTTAAGATTCGCTACTCAGAACGATAAGTTCCAGTAGCACGGGCTATGGTGAGCCCGTACGTCACTTATCCTTTGGTGGTGATTATATAGTTCTTTAGGAGAGATGCAAGGACAAGTACAAGGTGGGGGGTAGGCTGGGGGGCGGACAAGTACAAGAGGGAGGGGCGGATGGGTGGTGGACAGGTACCGGGGGGGGGGGGGATGGGTGCAACGAAGTGTAACGAAGGAATCGGGATGAAAAACTGAGATGGCTCCAATACAGAGGCGGCCAAGACAGCCACAATAAACAGGATAAAATAAAAACTGAGAATATTTGTAAATTCTATGCACAATGCATCTGCAAATATGGGAAAAGTGGTGTAAAATGCACTTTTCCGCATCCTCGAAAATGCAGGAACATGTTGGCGAGGGGTACATGCCGCTTTGAAACAAAGTGCAGATATTTCCACCCTAAACTATATAAATCTTCAGTTGATAAAAAATATGCTACAATTTTCAGTACCCGGAACTCCAGGTGAGAGGTACACAGCGTAATAGACGGGAAGATCAATATGAAAGTACTGGAAATTTTTTAGAGGAAGGCAGAAACAGAGTAGAACATAGAAGAGAGGGGAACATGCAGATAGAATGACTGCAGGATTACAGAGGGGAAGGGAGATACAAACAAGACTGCAATACAAGTCATCAACAAGCACACAGGTACTACACCACACAACCACCGCACTACCACCAACAATGGACGAACCACTATCAAAACAACACACCCTGGACATGGGTGGAGAGGGGGGGGGAGAACTACCAAAGCCCACCAGAAGGGACACACAATGTGGGAAATCATTCATATTTGCAAACATACGAGGCCTAAAGTCAAAATAAAAAAATAAAGTTAAGTTCTTAAATGGCCTTCTAATGGAATCAAACTCAATATTTGGCGCATTTACAGAAACCCAAACGAAAGACTAAATGTATAGTGAAATATGGATCCCAAATTATAATTTATATAGATGTGAGTAATTAAGTCAAGTGGAGGAGTAGGTCTGAATATTAAAGAGGAACTGGCATGCACAGAGCTCCTGAACTCGACAAATGAGGTGGTAGAGGTACTTGGAATCAATGTAGAAAACATGAATCAAATTATTATTCTAATATACAAACCGCCAGATGCAACAGTTGAAGAATTCACTGAGCAGATCCACAAAATAGAGAATATCCTTGATAACCTAGCAAACCCAGCACCAGATATTTTCTTTTTTGGAAGGCTTCAATCTATCCAGTTTAAAATGGAGAATAGTAAACAATAACATTATAGCAGGAAATCAACCTGGAAGTAACCAGCCACAGGTCAGAGAACTACTGAGATTTTTGTGTAAGATTCTCGCTCAATCAGATTACTGAACCATCTAGGATCGAGAACACGCTGGACCTGATATTCACGAACAATGAGGAGCTAATCAGAAACATTACTGTCTCAGACACTACGTACTCGGACCACAAGCTCATTGAAGTGCAAACTAACATCAATAACGGTAGTAGGCCCAAGAGAAACAACAAGCGAGAGGGGCTATTCTATAAATTCAATTTTAATAATAAAAGGATAGACTGGGAGAAAATAAACAGGGAACTGACAAACATTCAATGGGAAAATGTTCTAAAAAATAAAAGTTCCTTCACAAGGAATAGTAAAACTGACTTCTGAAGCATATGAAGTGTGTCTGAAACATGTTCCTTTGAGGAAAGCCAGAAAGAGATCCAAAGTAGAAAGAGAACGCAGACGACATTACAAAAGAAGGAAAAAAATAACAAATGCTTAAACAGACACGACTTTCCACACAAAGAAGGAATAATTTAAACAGGGAAATTGAAGAAAATGAACAGAGACTGAAGCATTCATATCAGATTGAAGAAAGGCAACTAGAACAGAAAGCAGTTCAATAAATAAAGAAAACCCCAAAATATTTCTTCACATATGCGAAATCAAAAGCAAAAACCACTGCCAGTATTGGACCTATTCGTACAAGTGAAGGTTCATACACGGAGGATGACAAAGATATCGGCGAAATTCTAATAAAAGCAGTATGAGGACATGTTTAGCACCCCGATACACAGCATAAAAGTGGAAGATCCGGACAACTTCTTTATGCATGATATCCAAACCCCTGTAAATATAACTGATATCAACACGAGCATGGCAGATTTTTGAAAGGGAAATTGACAACATGCCCATGCATTCAGCCCCGGGTCCAGACTCATGGAATTCAATTTATATAAAGAAATGCAAGGTTCCGGTAGCACAGGCACTCAGTATAGTGTGGAGGAAGAGCTTGGACACGGGGGAGATTCCAGATGCACTTAAATCAGCAGACATAGCCCCTCTACACAAGGGAGGGAGCAAAGCATTGGCAAAGAATTATAGACCAGTTGCACTAACGTCCCACATAATAAAAGTATTTGAGAGAGTGATTAGGAGTCAGGTTACAAGTTTTTTGGAAACTAATGACCTTCACAACCCAGGCCAACATGGATTTAGAGCAGGAAGATCATGCCTCTCACACCTACTTGACCACTACGACAAAGTCACTGAGGCATTCGAAGAAAAACAGAATGCAGATGTGGTATATACGGACTTTGCAAAGGCATTCGATAAATGTGACCATGGAGTGATAGCACACAAAATGAGGTCAATGGGAATAATTGGTAAAGTAGGACGCTGGATACTCAGTTTTCTGTCAAACAGAACACAAAGAGTAACAATCAACCATATAAAATCGAGTCCAACCTCAGTTAAAAGCTCGGTACCTCATGGTACAGTCCTTGCGCAATTAAGCGCTTTTCCTAATTCTCATATCAGATATAGACTCAAATACAAGTCACAGCTTCGTATCATCCTTTGCAGGTGACACAAAAATCAGCACGAAAATTACTTCTGTTGAAGACAGTGAGAAACTTTAACCAGATATTAATAAAGTTTTCGACTGGGCAGTAGAAAATAACATGATATTTAACAATGATAAATTCCAGGTACTCAGGTACGGTAAAAATGAGGACCTTAAACAAGGTACAAAACCTAATCAAATCTGCCCATAGTATAAAAACAGCATGTCAAGGATTTGGGAATAATAATGTCTGACGACCTAACGTTTAGGGAGCATAACCAAGCAAATATTGTGTCAGCCAGAAAAATGATCGGATGGATTACGAGAACTTTCAAATCCAGGGATCCCATCACAATGGTTGTACTCTTCAAGTCACTTGTGTTGTCCCGTCTTGAGTACTGCTCAGTACTCGCTTCCCCCTTCAGAGCAGGAGAGATTGCTGAAATAGAGGGAATACAGAGAACATATACGGCACGCATAGACACGATAAAACACCTAAATTGTTGGGATCGTCTCAAAGCTCTCAAAATGTTTTCTTTGGAAAGGAGACGAGAGAAGAATCAGATAATATAAACATGGAAAATACTGGAGGGCCAGGTCCCAAATTTGCACAGTAGAATAACAACGTACTGGAGCGAAAGATATGGAAGGAAATGCAGAATAGAACCAGTGAACAGTAGAGGTGCCATAGGCACAATCAGAGAACACTGTATAAACATCAGAGGTCCGCGGTTGTTCAACACTTACATCCAAGCTGCTGCCTCACTCTTGGTCTGACGGTGAACCAGGGGCCCATCTAACAGTGCACCAGGGGCCCGTCTGACGGTGCACCAGGGGCTCGTCTGACGGTGCACCAGGGGCCCGTCTGACGGTGCACCAGGGGCCCGTCTGACGGTGCACCAGGGGCCCGTCTGACGGTGCACCAGGGGCCCGTCTGACGGTGCACCAGGGGCCCGTCTGACGGTGCACCAGGGGCCCGTCTGACGGTGCACCAGGGGCCCGTCTGACGGTGCACCAGGGGCCCGTCTGACGGTGCACCAGGGGCCCGTCTGACGGTGAACCAGGGGCCCGTCTGACGGTGCACCAGGGGCCCGTCTGACGGTGCACCAGGGGCCCGTCTGACGGTGTACCAGGGGCCCGTCTGACGGTGCACCAGGGGCCCGTCTGACGGTGCACCAGGGGCCCGTCTGACGGTGCACCAGGGGCCCGTCTGACGGTGCACCAGGGGCCCGTCTGACGGTGCACCAGGGGCCCGTCTGACGGTGCACCAGGGGCCCCTCTAACAGTGCACCAGGGTACGTCTGACGGTGCACCAAATGATCTGGGCCCGGCTGGTCTGGGGCTCCTCTTTGCGCTTGAAGGAGCCTTGAATCTCAGGGCTGCCTTTCTATTGACCAAGTGAGCCCAACGACCCACTCTCTACGGCTGGCCATAAGACCGCACACTTCACCAACACAACAAGTTTTTGCCCGTGTTTACCTGCGACAGGTTTCACAGAATCGTTGATTCCCAAAGGATTTGTTCATGGTCGCACGTGTGCCAGCAGCCACACAATTATCAAGGAAGCTATGTGCGTTATGTGTCTTGTATACATGTGTATACATATTTATGTATTATAGAGATATGTATATATATATTTTCTAACGTACTAGACGCGTTATTCTCCGAGTTTGCAGACATATATGTGTATTGTTTCAATAATATTTCTCTTTATCCTGGACTATTTGCGAGAATATTTTGACTGGCATCCCGGTCTACCTTAAAGTGTTTCCGGGGCTCAGCGACCCCGCGGCCCGGTCGTCGACCAGGCCTCCTCGTTGCTGGACTGGTCAACTGGGCTGTTGGACGCGGTTGCTGGCAGCCTGACGTATGAATCACAGCCTGGTTGATCAGGTATCATTTGGAAGTGCTTATCCACTTCTCTCTTGAACAGTGTGAGGGGTGAGTTATGTCTATCGCCTGGAAGTGTGTTGAACAGTCTCGGGCCTCTGATGTTGAACAGTCTGATGTTGAACAGTCTGATGTTGAACAGTCTGATGTTGATAAGAGTTCTAGTATAAAAACTGGCCTCAGGCCAGTTTTTTTTTTGTCGTTCAATTTTCCGACCAATCGACCTATTGTTGCTTGTGTCTCGCATACTCAGAAACTCGCAACTACTTGGTGTGATCGTCAGTGCAGCTTCGGAAGACTTCTACCTTGCGTTCCAGCAATATTTACGTCTTTCAGCTCCAAGTCAAATGACCTCGTGGTCTGACTGACTCAGTTGGGCACGCTTCCTTTCACCCGATGGCTAGTAACCGGAATCTACAGAACTGTTGTGGATCGCATGCAGTAGGCGCTCAGTAGCTGACACAGTGGGAGGGGGACCTCTCAACGATTCCAGCTTAACATGGGACTCTCTCCCACAGCGACATCTTCCTCTCACAGTGGGCAGAAAATCCACGACGAGCGCCAAATCGACCTCGAACCATTGCCGATTATGGGGAAGGGGGGGGGGGGGGGGTTGTCGTGCCCCAGCCCGTCCTCGTCAACCAGCCCGGCCTCATCAACCAGTCCGTCCTCATCAACCAGCCCGTCCTCGCCAACCAGCCCGTCCTCATCAACCAGCCCGTCCTCGTCAACCAGCCCGTCCTCATCAACCAGCCCGTCCTCGTCAACCAGCCCGTCCTCGTCAACCAGCCCACCCTCATCAACCAGCCCACCCTCATCAACCAGCCCGTCCTCATCAACCAGCCCGTCCTCGTCAACCAGCCCGGCCTCATCAACCAGCCCGTCCTCGTCAACCAGCCCGGCCTCATCAACCAGCCCGTCCTCGTCAACCAGCCCGGCCTCATCAACCAGCCCGTCCTCATCAACCAGCCCGTCCTCGTCAACCAGCCCGTCCTCGTCAACCAGCCCGTCCTCGTCAACCAGCCCGTCCTCATCAACCAGCCCGTCCTCATCAACCAGCCCGTCCTCATCAACCAGCCCGTCCTCATCAACCAGCCCGTCCTCATCAACCAGCCCGGCCTCATCAACCAGCCCGTCCTCGTCAACCAGCCCGTCCTCGTCAACCAGCCCGTCCTCGTCAACCAGCCCGTCCTCGTCAACCAGCCCGTCCTCGTCAACCAGCCCGTCCTCGTCAACCAGCCCGTCCTCGTCAACCAGCCCGTCCTCATCACCCAGCCCGTCCTCATCACCCAGCCCGTCCTCATCAACCAGCCCGTCCTCCTCAACCAGACCGTCCTCCTCAACCAGCCCGGCCTCATCAACCAGCCCGTCCTCCTCAACCAGCCCGTCCTCATCAACCAGCCCGTCCTCATCAACCAGCCCGTCCTCATCAACCAGCCCGGCCTCATCAACCAGCCCGTCCTCATCAACCAGCCCGTCCTCATCAACCAGCCCGTCCTCCTCAACCAGCCCGTCCTCATCAACCAGCCTGTCCTCATCAACCAGCCCGTCCTCATCAACCAGCCCGGCCTCATCAACCAGCCCGTCCTCATCAACCAGCCCGTCCTCATCAACCAGCCCGGCCTCATCAACCACCCCGTCCTCATCAACCAGCCCGGCCTCATCAACCAGCCCGTCCTCATCAACCAGCCCGGCCTCATCAACCAGCCCGTCCTCATCAACCAGCCCGGCCTCATCAACCAGCCCGGCCTCATCAACCAGCCCGTCCTCATCAACCAGCCCGGCCTCATCAACCAGCCCGTCCTCATCAACCAGCCCCTCCTCATAAACAAAGACCCAAGGTACATTCCATCCACCCGCCAAACCCCATCTTTATGAATGAAAAAGGGTTTACACACGAGTCACAACTGATGACGTCCGAACACTTCCGGAACAAGTGCTTCACTGACGTCTTTTGTTCGAACCACAACGCTGTAAATGCTTCACCCACGTACTACAAATAATCGCCGACAGAACCTATAAACACTTAACCTTACCAATGCCTAAATATGGACAGTGTGCTAATATATATACTACTAATAATATATATTTGAACAAATTCCTATTTCGAATGAATAGCTTGTTACAGTTGATGTACGCATCCTTGGGGTCGACCGCTGGATGGAATGGACATGGTCTAAGGACAGTGTCAACAGTGTTCGTCACTGTTGACACGATGGTGCTGGCTGCGTCTTGCTCTTAATACAATACCACTTGTGTGGAGGACGTTAACAAGGCCCTTTAAGGGTACACAGTATCTCTGTTAAGGGTCAACATTGTATTCCAAATTGTCTTTTTAGTACACTTCTCACCTGTCAGGATAAACTGGGAAGACAAATAATTAAGAATTGATTTGGGGAAATCTGAGAGAAAATTGGTGATCATGTTCTTAGAACTTAAATAAAAGTATGCCAGTCTTGCAGGGGGTATTGGTGCCCCAGTTGTAGGGGGTATTGGTGCCCCAGTTGTAGGGGGTAGTGGTGACCCAGTTGTAGGGGGTAGTGGTGCCCCAGTTGTAGGGGGTATTGGTGCCCCAGTTGTAGGGGGTAGTGGTGACCCAGTTGTAGGGGGTATTGGTGCCCCAGTTGTAGGGGGTAGTGGTGCCCCAGTTGTAGGGGGTATTGGTGCCCCAGTTGTAGGGGGTAGTGGTGACCCAGTTGTAGGGGGTAGTGGTGACCCAGTTGTAGGGGGTAGTGGTGCCCCAGTTGTAGGGGGTAGTGGTGACCCAGTTGTAGGGGGTAGTGGTGCCC
This sequence comes from Procambarus clarkii, assembly GCF_040958095.1. Taxonomy (NCBI): domain Eukaryota; kingdom Metazoa; phylum Arthropoda; class Malacostraca; order Decapoda; family Cambaridae; genus Procambarus; species Procambarus clarkii. The sequence goes on along the minus strand of NC_091216.1, from coordinate 13,284,736 downwards.
CAGTTGTAGGGGGTATTGGTGCCCCAGTTGTAGGGGGTAGTGGTGCCCCAGTTGTAGGGGGTAGTGGTGCCCCAGTTGTAGGGGGTAGTGGTGACCCAGTTGTAGGGGGTAGTGGTGACCCAGTTGTAGGGGGTATTGGTGACCCAGTTGTAGGGGGTAGTGGTGCCCCAGTTGTAGGGGGTATTGGTGACCCAGTTGTAGGGGGTAGTGGTGACCCAGTTGTAGGGGGTAGTGGTGACCCAGTTGTAGGGGGTAGTGGTGCCCCAGTTGTAGGGGGTATTGGTGACCCAGTTGTAGGGGGTAGTGGTGACCCAGTTGTAGGGGGTAGTGGTGACCCAGTTGTAGGGGGTAGTGGTGACCCAGTTGTAGGGGGTAGTGGTGCCCCAGTTGTAGGGGGTAGTGGTGCCCCAGTTGTAGGGGGTAGTGGTGACCCAGTTGTAGGGGGTAGTGGTGACCCAGTTGTAGGGGGTAGTGGTGACCCAGTTGTAGGGGGTAGTGGTGACCCAGTTGTAGGGGGTAGTGGTGACCCAGTTGTAGGGGGTAGTGGTGACCCAGTTGTAGGGGGTAGTGGTGACCCAGTTGTAGGGGGTAGTGGTGACCCAGTTGTAGGGGGTAGTGGCGACCCAGTTGTAGGGGGTAGTGGTGCCCCAGTTGTAGGGGGTAGTGGTGACCCAGTTGTAGGGGGTAGTGGTGACCCAGTTGTAGGGGGTATTGGTGACCCAGTTGTAGGGGGTATTGGTGACCCAGTTGTAGGGGGTAGTGGTGACCCAGTTGTAGGGGGTAGTGGTGACCCAGTTGTAGGGGGTAGTGGTGCCCCAGTTGTAGGGGGTAGTGGTGACCCAGTTGTAGGGGGTAGTGGTGACCCAGTTGTAGGGGGTAGTGGTGACCCAGTTGTAGGGGGTAGTGGTGCCCCAGTTGTAGGGGGTAGTGGTGACCCAGTTGTAGGGGGTATTGGTGACCCAGTTGTAGGGGGTAGTGGTGACCCAGTTGTAGGGGGTAGTGGTGACCCAGTTGTAGGGGGTAGTGGTGCCCCAGTTGTAGGGGGTAGTGGTGCCCCAGTTGTAGGGGGTAGTGGTGACCCAGTTGTAGGGGGTAGTGGTGCCCCAGTTGTAGGGGGTAGTGGTGCCCCAGTTGTAGGGGGTAGTGGTGACCCAGTTGTAGGGGGTAGTGGTGCCCCAGTTGTAGGGGGTAGTGGTGACCCAGTTGTAGGGGGTAGTGGTGCCCCAGTTGTAGGGGATAGTGGTGACCCAGTTGTAGGGGGTAGTGATGACCCAGTTGTAGGGGGTAGTGGTGACCCAGTTGTAGGGGGTAGTGGTGACCCAGTTGTAGGGGGTAGTGGTGACCCAGTTGTAGGGGGTAGTGGTGACCCAGTTGCAGGGAGTATTGATAACCCTGCCTCAGGTATACGTGGACTTCTTAAGGACGTTCTCCTCACCGTTCACCGTCTCACCGTCTCACCGTTCACCGTCTCACCGTCTCACCGTTCACCGTCTCACCGTTCACCGTTCACCGTCTCACCGTTCACCGTCTCACCATCTCACCGTTCACCGTCTCACCGTTCACCGTCTCACCGTTCACCGTCTCACCGTTCACCGTCTCACCGTTCACCATACGTACGACACCTTCACCTCTCGGGGAGATGGTGACGTTCATGGCTCTGTTTAAACGGACCATACTTGGCTTCCCCGCTCTGAGGCTCTGTTATTGGCTTCCTGTTGGCTCCCGTTCTCTGTTGCTAGCGTTGAATCCATGCAAGATGTTGCACTGTCCTCGCCCTTCCAGTTTGGTGCGTTGTGCATCCGACATGCGTCTGACGTATGTTGTCACACCCACCAGGACCCCAGCTTGTGTCACACCCCGGTCCACCGCTGGGGTCCACGGCTGGGATCGACCGCTGGAGTCCACAGCTGGGGTCCACCGCTGGGGTCCACGGCTGGGATCGACCGCTGGGGTCCACCGCTGGGGTCCACCGCTGGAGTCCACCGCTGGAGTCCACCGCTGGGGTCCACCGCTGGGGTCCACCGCTGGGGTCCACCGCTGGGGTCCACCGCTGGGGTCCACCGCTGGAGTCCACCGCTGGAGTCCATCGCTGGGGCCACCGCTGGGGTCCACGGCTGGGGTCCACGGCTGGGGTCCACCGCTGGGGTCCACGGCTGGGGTCCACCGCTGGGGTCCACGGCTGGGGTCCACCGCTGGAGTCCACCGCTGGGATCGACCGCTGGGGTCCACCGCTGGGGTCCACCGCTGGGGTCCGACATTGCTGAAAAGATGAAAGTCGCTTCACGTCTCGACCTAAAACGACTAGTTTCACGGAGTAAATATCAGACGGCATTAGCGCGCACGCGCGCCACCGCGAGAGAAAAAGTACATTAGTACGCATGTGCTTGCGTATATTTGTCCAGCGTAAACACACCACCTCGCTGGGACTCGAGTAAAGCCTTGACAAAAAATTATAGAGCAGTTGCGCTAACATCTCACATAATAAAAGTGTTTGAAAGAGTAATTAGAAATCATATTTAAAGTTTTATGGAAAATAATGAGTTACACAATCCAGGACAACATGGATTCAGAGCGGGAAGATCCTGTCACAGTTGATATAAAGTATCTAAAGTAGGACGCTGGATACTCAATTTCCTGTCGAACAGAACACAAAGAGTAACAGTCAATCAAATAAAATCGAGTCCAAGCGCAGTTAAAAGCTCTGTACCTTGCAAGGTACAGTCCTTGCACCGCTACTGTTCCTTATTCTCATATCAGATATAGACAAAAATATACGTCACAGCTTCGTGTCGTCTTTTGCAGATGACACAAAAATCACCATGAAAATTACCTCTGCTGAAGACATTGAAAAATTACAAGCAGATATTGAGTCCACCAGCCGTGGTACTGGGGTCCACCAGCCGAGGTACTGGGTCCACCAGCCGCGGTACCGGGTCCACCAGCCGAGGTACCGGGTCCACCAGCCGAGGTACCGGGTCCACCAGCCGCGGTACCGGGTCCACCAGCCGTGGTACCGGGTCCACCAGCCGAGGTACCGGGTCCACCAGCCGAGGTACCGGGTCCACCAGCCGCGGTACCGGGTCCACCAATGTAATATTATCGCCACTCACGTGCTATTGTCTCCAGTGTGATTTCAGCTGAAGTTCACTCTAGGTGCCTCAGTCTTCTGCGTCCCACACTGGGTATTGTGTTGTAGCTACTGTCTGTCAGTGTGTGTCGTCAGCCTGTCTCTCTCTCTGTCTGTCTGGCTCTCTCTCTCTGTCTCTCTCTCTCTCTCTCTCTCTCTCTCTCTCTCTCTCTCTCTCTCTCTCTCTCTCTCTCTCTCTCTCTCTCTCTCTCTCTCTCTCTCTCTCTCTCCTCTCTCTCTCTCTCTCTCTCTCTCTCTCTCTCTCTCTCTCTCTCTCTCTCTCTCTCTCTCTCTCTCTCTCTCTCTCTCTCACTCTCACTCTCACTCTCTTCCCAGCCACTTTCTCCCAGCCTGACCTATCACGGTAACCTTCAAGTGTCGGGAGCAATGCAACACTTTCCGGCATAAGACACCTTCTGCAGCACCCATGTTAAGTGTTGCTGCACTCTAATGTAAACACTCTCCTGCACCTCTCTATCCACGTGAGGGCTGGCACGGGAGCCGTCGTGGACCCTTCCCTGTGTTATTGTGCACCATTGTGTGTACTGGGCGCTGCTCCAGTACACACTCTCACTCTCCTGAGGTCTCCCGGTCAAGATGTGTGTGTGTACTCACCTAGTTGTGTTTGCGGGGGTTGAGCTCTGGCTCTTTGGTCCCGCCTCTCAACCGTCAATCAACAGGTGTACAGGTTCCTGAGCCTATTGGGCTCTATCATATCTACACTGGAAACTGTGTATGGAGTCAGCCTCTACCACATCACCCCCTAATGCATTCCATTTGTCAACCACTCTGACACTAAAAAAGTTCTTTCTAATATCTCTGTGGCTCATTTGGGCACTCAGTTTCCACCTGTGTCCCCTTGTGCGTGTTCCCCTTGTGTTAAATAGACTGTCTTTATCTACCTTATCAATTCCCTTCAGAATCTTGAATGTGGTGATCATGTCCCCCCTAACTCTTCTGTCTTCCAGCGAAGTGAGGTTTAATTCCCGTAGTCTCTCCTCGTAGCGCATACCTCTCAGCTCGGGTACTAGTCTGGTGGCAAACCTTTGAACCTTTTCCAGTTTAGTCTTATCCTTGACTAGATATGGACTCCATGCTGGGGCTGCATACTCCAGGATTGGCCTGACATATGTGGTATACAAAGTTCTGAATGATTCTTTACACAAGTTTCTGAATGCCGTTCGTATGTTGGCCAGCCTGGCATATGCCGCTGATGTTATCTTCTTGATATGTGCTGCAGGAGACAGGTCTGGAGTGATATCAACCCCCAAGTCTTTTTCCTTCTCTGACTCCTGAAGAATTTCCTCTCCCAGATGATACCTTGTATCTGGCCTCCTGCTCCCTACACCTATCTTCATTACATTACATTTGGTTGGGTTAAACTCTAACAACCATTTGTTCGACCATTCCTTCAGCTTGTCTAGGTCTTCTTGAAGCCTCAAACAGTCTTCTTCTGTTTTAATCCTTCTCATAATTTTAGCATCGTCCGCAAACATTGAGAGAAATGAATCGATACCCTCCGGGAGATCATTTACATATATCACAAACAAGATAGGACCGAGTACAGAGCCCTGTGGGACTCCACTGGTGACTTCACGCCATTCGGAGGTCTCACCCCTCACCGTGTGTGTGTGTGTGTGTGTGTGTGTGTGTGTACTCACCTAGTTGTGCTTGCGGGGGTTGAGCTTTGGCTCTTTGATCCCGCCTCTCAACTGTCAATCAACTGGTGTACAGGTTCCTGAGCCTACTGGGCTCTATCATATCTACATTTAAAACTGTGAATGGAGTCAGCCTCCACCACATCCCGTGTGAGTTTGTGTTTGTGTCTATGACAGTGTCAGACCACGAATGACAGATTATGGCAGGAATTTACTCAAGTACTTTTAGTGTTTAATAATACATTTATGCCCATGCACTTTCCTCCGGGTCCAGATTCATGGAATTCAGTATTTATAAAGAAATGCAAAATTCCAGTAGCACAGGCACTCAGTATAGTGTGGAGGAAGAGCTTGGACACGGGGGAGATACCAGATGCGCTTAAAGTAGCAAACATAGCCCCTCTACACAAGGGAGGGAGCAAAGCATTGGCAAAGAATTATAGACCAGTTGCACTAACGTCCCACATAATAAAAGTATTTGAGAGAGTGATCAGGAGTCAGGTCACAAGTTTCATGGACACCAATGACCTCCACAACCCAGGCCAACATGGATTTCGAGCAAAGGCATTCGATAAATGTGACCATGGAGTGATAGCACACAAGATGAGGTCAATGGGAATAACCGGTAAAGTTGGACGGTGGATACTCAGTTTTCTATCGAACAGAACACAAAGAGTAACAGTCACTCATATGAAATTGAGTCCAAACACAGTTAAAAGCTTTGTACCTCAGGGTACAGTGCTTGCACCACTGTTTTCATTATTTTCATATCAGTTATAGACAAAAATACAAGTCACAGCTTCGTGTCGTCCTTTGCAGATGACACAAACATCAGCACGAAAATTAATTCAGCTGAAGACATTGAAAAACTTCAAGCAGATATTAATAAAGTTTTCGACTGGGCAACAGTAAATAACATGATATTTAACAGTAATAAATTCCAGGTACTCAGGTACGGTAAAAATGAGGACGTTACACATAATACAGGGTACAAAACACAATCAAATGTGCCCATAGTCGGAAAGCAGAGTGTAAAGGATTTGGGAATAATGATGTCTGACGACCTAACGTTTAGGGAGCATAACCAAGCAAATATTGCGTCATCAGAAAAATGATAGGATGGATTACGAGAACTTTCAAATCCTGGGATCCCATCACAATGGTTGTATTATACAAATCACTTGTACTGTCCCGTCTTGAATACTACTCAGTGCTCACTTCTCCCTTCAGAGCAGGAGAGATTGCTGAATTAAGAGGGAATACAGAGAACATATACGGCACCCATAGACACGATAAAGCACCTAAATTATTGGGATCGTCTCAAAGCCCTCCAAATGTACTCACTAGGAAGAAAGCGAGAGAGATACCAAATAATATACACATGGAAAATACTGGAGGGCCAGGTCCCAAATCTACACAGTAAAATAACAACGTACTGGAGTGAACGATATGGAAGAAAATGCAGAATAGAACCAGTGAAGAGCAGAGGTGCCATAGGCACAATCAGAGAACACTGTATAAACATCAGAGGTCCGCGGTTGTTCAACATTCTCCCAGCGACAATAAGAAATATTGTGGGAACAATCGTGGATATCTTCAAGAGAAAATTAGATTGTTTCTAAAGGAAGTGGCGGACCAACCGGGCTGTGGTGGGTATGTGGGCTTGCGGGCCGCTCCAAGCAACAGCCTGGTGGACCAAGTTCTCACAAATCAAGCTTGGCCTCGGGCCGGACTTGGATGCCGGGCTTGGGGAGTAGAACTCCCAGAACCCCATCAAGCGGGTATCAAGCAGGTATATTCCCTTACTGACATTTACATTCATTTATATTTACATTTGCAATTAGAAGGATGGGTTTGGGGTCCTCTACTGCTCACAGGATGGGTATGGGGGTTTTCTACTGCTCACAGGATGGGTATGTGACGCAAGATTGTGTTGATAGCAAACACACAGTATGGTAATTAAACATATATTTGATATTAACATGGTTACAGAGGTCGGGGATGGACAGCAGGTCGATGATGTGACAGGTTGAGTCGTTGTGTGCCGCTGTTGAAGGCTGGTGGTGGCAGATATAGCAGGGAGACCACACCTTCAGAAGGACATCGCAGCTCTGGAGAAAGTGCAGCACCGGAAAACAAAAATCATTCCAGAGCTAAGTCAGCTCGCGTACCAGGAACGGTTGAGGGCCACTGGGTGTCTTGCAACACTGCAAACCAGGCAACACAGAGCGGGTCTCAATGAAACTTTTGTAACACTGAACAATTTGGGGATGTTGATCCGGAAAATGTCTTCATGTCTTCATGAGGTCAGATGTAACCCAAACAAGGAGCAACGGTTTCAAGCTCAACACCCCACAATGTAGGACTGTGAACAGTCCTACAGTGACGTTTTCACCCATGGAACCGCCTACCCGCCGAAGCCGTAAATACCAGAACTCTGTTAAATATTTAAGTACAACTGGAAAAGATCATTAAGGCAAATTGGGGTAAGGGGGCCTTCGACAACCCGCCGGCTTCCTGCCTTCGTCGAGGCCACTAGCGTTAGTGGCCCCTTAGGTAAATTCATGTAGAAGGCGGCGTCTGGTAGGCCGTTGGTCGTATTACCGAAGGGTTGTTTGTTGTTCTTAACCAGGTAATGGGCGTGAGTCTGGTTGCTGCTGGGATACCTTGGTTACCTGGAGGGGATTTCGGGGCTCAGCGACCCCGCGGCCCGGTCGTCGACCAGGCCTCCTCGTTGCTGGACTGATCAACCAGGCTGTTGAACGCGGCTGCTCGCAGCCTGACGTACGAGTCACAGCCTGGTTGATCAGGTATCCTTTGAAGGTGTTTATCCAGTTCTCTCTTGAACACTGTGAGGGGTCGATCAGTTATGCCCCTTGTGTGTTGTGGAAGCGTGTTGAACAGTCTCGGGCCTCTGATGTTGATAGTTCTCTCTTGAACACTGTGAGGGGTCGGCCAGTTATGTCCCTTATGTGTAGTGGAAGCGTGTTGAACAGTCTCGGGCCTCTGATGTTGATAGTTCTCTCTTGAACACTGTGAGGGGTCGGCCAGTTATGCCCCTTATGTGTAGTGGAAGCGTGTTGAACAGTCTCGGGCCTCTGATGTTGATAGTTCTCTCTTGAACACTGTGAGGGGTCGGCCAGTTATGCCCCTTATGTGTAGTGGAAGCGGGTTGAACAGTCTCGGGCCTCTGATGTTGATAGTTCTCTCTTGAACACTGTGAGGGGTCGGCCAGTTATGCCCCTTATGTGTAGTGGAAGCGTGTTGAACAGTCTCGGGCCTCTGATGTTGATAGTTCTCTCTTGAACACTGTGAGGGGTCGGCCAGTTATGTCCCTTATGTGTAGTGGATGCGTGTTGAACAGTCTCGGGCCTCTGATGTTGATAGTTCTCTCTTGAACACTGTGAGGGGTCGGCCAGTTATGTCCCTTATGTGTAGTGGATGCGTGTTGAACAGTCTCGGGCCTCTGATGTTGATAGTTCTCTCTCAGAGTACCTGTTGCACCTCTGCTCTTCAACGGGGGTATTCTGCACATCCTGCCATGCCTCCTGGTCTCATGTGATGTTATTTCAGTGTGCAGGTTTGGGACCAGCCCCTCTACTATTTTCCACGTGTAAATTATTATGTATCTCTCCCGCCTGCGCTCAAGAGAATACAGATTTAGGCTCTTCAGTCGGTCCCAATAGTTTAAATGCTTTACTCAGTGGATTCTAGCAGTAAAGGATCTCTGCACGCTCTCCAGGTCAGCAATTTCTCCAGCTTTGAAAGGGGCTGTCATTGTGCAGCAGTACTCCACTCTAGAGAGCACAAGCGTTTTGAAAAGTATCATCATCGGTATAGCATCTCTAGTGTGAAAAGTTCTTGTTATCCAACCTGTCATTTTTCTTGCAGTTGTGACGGCTACTTTATAGTGTTCTTTAAAGGTAAGGTCTTCCGACATGAGTACACCCAGATCCTTTACATTGCCTTTTCGTTCTATGTTATGATTTGCCTGAGTTTTGTACGTGGTTTCTGTTTTTATATTTTTCTTTTTTTTTCCGTAGCGCATGAGCTGGAACTTATCCTCGATAAACACAATATTATTTTCTGTAGCCCATAGAAAGACCTGATTGACATCTGATTGGAGGTTTGCCGTGTCCTCTATGTTGCCAACTCTCATGAAGATCCTAGTGTCATCCGCAAAGGATGGTACAGTGCTATAGGTTGTGTCCTTGTCTATGTCTGATATGAGGATGAGAAAAAGTACTGGAGCAAGCACAATACCCTGGGGGACTGAGCTCTTCACGGTTGATTAGGCTCTTTACGGTTTAGGCACCTCGTGAACCTGGCTCCACCCGACCCTGTTGCTAACTCCAGGCTGCTTGTAATGGGGTTCATGGCAAACTGCTTGGCTGCATGTTGTTAGTATTGTCCGTGCAGCGCCTGGGGAAGGTGTTGCAGCGCCTGGGGAAGGTGTTGCAGCGCCTGGGGAAGGTGTTGCAGCGCCTGGGGAAGGTGTTGCAGCACCTGGGGAAGGTGTTGCAGCGCCTGGGGAAGGTGTTGCAGCACCTGGGGAAGGTGTTGCAGCGCCTGGGGAAGGTGTTGCAGCACCTGGGGAAGGTGTTGCAGCGCCTGGGGAAGGTGTTGCAGATAATGGGGAAGGTGTTGCAGCGCCTGGGGAAGGTGTTGCAGCGCCTGGGGAAGGTGTTGCAGCGCCTGGGGAAGGTGTTGCAGCACCTGGGGAAGGTGTTGCAGCACCTGGGGAAGGTGTTGCAGCACCTGGGGAAGGTGTTGCAGCGCCTGGGGAAGGTGTTGCAGCGCCTGGGGAAGGTGTTGCAGCACCTGGGGAAGGTGTTGCAGCACCTGGGTAAGGTGTTGCAGCGCCTGGGGAAGGTGTTGCAGCACCTGGGGAAGGTGTTGCAGCACCTGGGGAAGGTGTTGCAGCACCTGGGGAAGGTGTTGCAGCACCTGGGGAAGGTGTTGCAGCACCTGGGGAAGGTGTTGCAGCACCTGGGGAAGGTGTTGCAGCACCTGGGGAAGGTGTTGCAGCACCTGGGTAAGGTGTTGCAGCGCCTGGGGAAGGTGTTGCAGCACCTGGGGAAGGTGTTGCAGCACCTGGGGAAGGTGTTGCAGCACCTGGGGAAGGTGTTGCAGCACCTGGGGAAGGTGTTGCAGCGCCTGGGGAAGGTGTTGCAGCGCCTGGGGAAGGTGTTGCAGCGCCTGGGGAAGGTGTTGCAGCACCTGGGGAAGGTGTTGCAGCACCTGGGGAAGGTGTTGCAGCACCTGGGGAAGGTGTTGCAGCACCTGGGGAAGGTGTTGCAGCACCTGGGGAAGGTGTTGCAGCGCCTGGGGAAGGTGTTGCAGCGCCTGGGGAAGGTGTTGCAGCGCCTGGGGAAGGTGTTGCAGCGCCTGGGGAAGGTGTTGCAGCACCTGGGGAAGGTGTTGCAGCACCTGGGGAAGGTGTTGCAGCGCCTGGGGAAGGTGTTGCAGCGCCTGGGGAAGGTGTTGCAGCGCCTGGGGAAGGTGTTGCAGCGCCTGGGGAAGGTGTTGCTGGGGGGGGAGGGTTGCTGCTGATTGTCATTTGAAGAACGTAGGAGTTCTAGGGAACATGTATTGATGTAATTAGTGCATGTGGGACTACTGGGAAGGTTACCTTGAGATTGTCTTGAGTAGATTTCGGGGCTTAGCGTCCCCGCGGCCCGGTCCTCGACCAGGCCTCCTTTTTGCTACACACCCCCAGGAAGTAGCCCGTATCACCTGTCTAACTCCCAGGTACCTATTTACTGCTAGGTGAACAGACGCAACAGGGTGAAAGAAACTCTGCCCATGTGTTTCCGCCCCCGCCGAGGATCGAACCCAAGCGTCAGGCCCCTTACCTCTAAGTGTTTGCTGTAGCATGTCATGATATGTCAAGTCCAAGTGCTTGCTTCCCACTCACATTATGAACCAATTTAAAAATAAAATATTACGACCCGGTTGGTCGCCTCGTATTAAGAAGTCATATATATATATATATATATATATATATATATATATATATATATATATATATATATATATATATATATATATATATATATATATATATATATATATATATATATATATATATATATATATATATATATATATGTATGTATATATATATATATATATATATATATATATATATATATATATATATATATATATATATATATATATATATATATATATTTAGGAACATTAAGAGTCAGTTTGTCACCTGACATTAAGTGGCAGTTGGTAAAGCTCAAACTTGTGTTGTGTGAATGTTGCGGAAAGTGAGAAAATACGTTATTCTTTTTCCGAAAGTTGTTTTCTGTGGAATGTGGAAAGAAGAGAACGTCTGTCACTGGAGCACAAACTAAGGTATTTTGGATGGTGTTTTAACACATCAGAATGTTATAGAGCAGTGTGATCAGTTAGTAAAGTGACATATTATGAGATTGAAACATTTTATAATATTTTTTTTAAGAGAGAGAAAGAGAGACTCCATTCATTCATTTAAATTCCAGTTGTCGGGGACAGAAAGCTTTGGTATTAGGCTTATCGAGACGTCCCTAGGACCAGCAGTCCATATGGAAGACTGTGAAGGAGTCCATTGCACTATATGTAGCATTGTTCTCTCAAGATACGATCCCACATGTGTGAGTGTGTTCAAGTGAGTGTCTCCTCTCATTATTTACAATATAAAATATACATGTGGGGCTTCTGACATAGCAATCATTCCTTTTATCGGGGGCAGGAAGACTGAATATATATCTATACTATTATGGAGAATGTCTGTCTGTGCGTCCAAGGTTGAAGGCAATATTCTTGGGGCTAGCAGTAGGTGAGGGCGTGGTTGTAGGGGTCTACAGGTGTAGGTGAGGGCGTGGTTGTAGGGGTCCACAGGTGTAGGTGAGGGCGTGGTTGTAGGGGTCCACAGGTGTAGGTGAGGGCGTGGTTGTAGGGGTCCACAGGTGTAGGTGAGGGCGTGGTTGTAGGGGTCCACAGGTGTAGGTGAGGGCGTGGTTGTAGGGGTCTACAGGTGTAGGTGAGGGCGTGGTTGTAGGGGTCCACAGGTGAGGTGGTGGTTGTAGGGGTCCACAGGTGAGGTGGTGGTTGTAGGGGTCCACAGGTGAGGACGTGGTTGTAGGGGTCCACAGGTGTAGGTGAGGGCGTGGTTGTAGGGGTCCACAGGTGTAGGTGAGGGCGTGGTTGTAGGGGTCCACAGGTGTAGGTGAGGGCGTGGTTGTAGGGGTCCACAGGTGTAGGTGAGGGCGTGGTTGTAGGGGTCCACAGGTGTAGGTGAGGGCGTGGTTGTAGGGGTCCACAGGTGTAGGTGAGGGCGTGGTTGTAGGGGTCCACAGGTGTAGGTGAGGGCGTGGTTGTAGGGGTCCACAGGTGAGGGCGTGGTTGTAGGGGTCCACAGGTGTAGGTGAGGGCGTGGTTGTAGGGGTCCACAGGTGTAGGTGAGGGCGTGGTTGTAGGGGTCCACAGGTGTAGGTGAGGGCGTGGTTGTAGGGGTCCACAGGTGTAGGTGAGGGCGTGGTTGTAGGGGTCCACAGGTGAGGTGGTGGTTGTAGGGTCCACAGGTGAGGACGTGGTTGTAGGGGTCCACAGGTGTAGGTGAGGGCGTGGTTGTAGGGGTCCACAGGTGTAGGTGAGGGCGTGGTTGTAGGGGTCCACAGGTGTAGGTGAGGGCGTGGTTGTAGGGGTCCACAGGTGTAGGTGAGGGCGTGGTTGTAGGGGTCCACAGGTGTAGGTGAGGGCGTGGTTGTAGGGGTCCACAGGTGTAGGTGAGGGCGTGGTTGTAGGGGTCCACAGGTGTAGGTGAGGGCGTGGTTGTAGGGGTCCACAGGTGTAGGTGAGGGCGTGGTTGTAGGGGTCCACAGATGTAGGTGAGGGCGTGGTTGTAGGGCTCCACAGGTGTAGGTGAGGGCGTGGTTGTAGGGGTCCACAGGTGTAGGTGAGGGCGTGGTTGTAGGGGTCCACAGGTGTAGGTGAGGGCGTGGTTGTAGGGGTCCACAGGTGAGGGCGTGGTTGTAGGGGTCCACAGGTGAAGTGGTGGTTGTAGGGGTCCACAGGTGAAGTGGTGGTTGTAGGGGTCCACAGGTGAAGTGGTGGTTGTAGGGGTCCACAGGTGAAGTGGTGGTTGTAGGGGTCCACAGGTGAAGTGGTGGTTGTAGGGGTCCACAGGTGAAGTGGTGGTTGTAGGGGTCCACAGGTGAAGTGGTGGTTGTAGGGGTCCACAGGTGAGGACGTGGTTGTAGAGGTCCACAGGTGAGGACGTGGTTGTAGGGGTCCACAGGTGAGGACGTGGTTGTAGGGGTCCACAGGTGAGGACGTGGTTGTAGAGGTCCACAGGTGAGGACGTGGTTGTAGAGGTCCACAGATGAGGACGTGGTTGTAGGGGTCCACAGGTGAAGTGGTGGTTGTAGGGGTCCACAGGTGAGGACGTGGTTGTAGGGGTCCACAGGCGAGGACGTGGTTGTAGGGGTCCACAGGTGAGGACGTGGTTGTAGGGGTCCACAGGTGAGGACGTGGTTGTAGGGGTCCACAGGTGAGGACGTGGTTGCAGGGCTCCACAGGTGAAGTGGTGGTTTCAGGGGTCCACAGGTGAGGACGTGGTTGTAGGGGTCCACAGGTGAGGACGTGGTTGCAGGGGTCCACAGGTGAAGTGGTGGTTGTAGGGGTCCACAGGTGAGGACGTGGTTGTAGGGGTCCACAGGTGAGGACGTGGTTGTAGGGGTCCACAGGTGTAGGTGAGGGCGTGGTTGTAGGGGTCCACAGGTGTAGGTGAGGGCGTGGTTGTAGGGGTCCACAGGTGTAGGTGAGGGCGTGGTTGTAGGGGTCCACAGGTGTAGGTGAGGGCGTGGTTGTAGGGGTCCACAGGTGTAGGTGAGGGCGTGGTTGTAGGGGTCCACAGGTGTAGGTGAGGGCGTGGTTGTAGGGGTCCACAGGTGTAGGTGAGGGCGTGGTTGTAGGGGTCCACAGGTGTAGGTGAGGGCGTGGTTGTAGGGGTCCACAGGTGTAGGTGAGGGCGTGGTTGAAGGGGTCCACAGATGTAGGTGAGGGCGTGGTTGTAGGGGTCCACAGGTGTAGGTGAGGGCGTGGTTGTAGGGGTCCACAGGTGTAGGTGAGGGCGTGGTTGTAGGGGTCCACAGGTGTAGGTGAGGGCGTGGTTGTAGGGGTCCACAGGTGAGGGCGTGGTTGTAGGGGTCCACAGGTGAAGTGGTGGTTGTAGGGGTCCACAGGTGAGGACGTGGTTGTAGAGGTCCACAGGTGAGGACGTGGTTGTAGGGGTCCACAGGTGAGGACGTGGTTGTAGGGGTCCACAGGTGAGGACGTGGTTGTAGAGGTCCACAGGTAAGGACGTGGTTGTAGAGGTCCACAGATGAGGACGTGGTTGTAGGGGTCCACAGGTGAAGTGGTGGTTGTAGGGGTCCACAGGTGAGGACGTGGTTGTAGGGGTCCACAGGCGAGGACGTGGTTGTAGGGGTCCACAGGTGAGGACGTGGTTGTAGGGGTCCACAGGTGAGGACGTGGTTGTAGGGGTCCACAGGTGAGGACGTGGTTGCAGGGCTCCACAGGTGAAGTGGTGGTTGCAGGGGTCCACAGGTGAGGACGTGGTTGTAGGGGTCCACAGGTGAGGACGTGGTTGCAGGGGTCCACAGGTGAAGTGGTGGTTGTAGGGGTCCACAGGTGAGGACGTGGTTGTAGGGGTCCACAGGTGAGGACGTGGTTGTAGGGGTCCACAGGTGAGGACGTGGTTGTAGGGGTCCACAGGTGAGGACGTGGTTGTAGGGGTCCACAGGTGAGGACGTGGTTGTAGGGGTCCACAGGTGAGGACGTGGTTGTAGGGGTCCACAGGTGAGGACGTGGTTGTAGGGGTCCACAGGTGAGGACGTGGTTGTAGGGGTCCACAGGTGAGGACGTGGTTGTAGGGGTCCACAGGTGAAGTGGTGGTTTCAGGGGTCCACAGGTGAGGACGTGGTTGTAGGGGTCCACAGGTGAGGACGTGGTTGCAGGGGTCCACAGGTGAAGTGGTGGTTGTAGGGGTCCACAGGTGAGGACGTGGTTGTAGGGGTCCACAGGTGAGGACGTGGTTGTAGGGGTCCACAGGTGTAGGTGAGGGCGTGGTTGTAGGGGTCCACAGGTGTAGGTGAGGGCGTGGTTGTAGGGGTCCACAGGTGTAGGTGAGGGCGTGGTTGTAGGGGTCCACAGGTGTAGGTGAGGGCGTGGTTGTAGGGGTCCACAGGTGTAGGTGAGGGCGTGGTTGTAGGGGTCCACAGGTGTAGGTGAGGGCGTGGTTGTAGGGGTCCACAGGTGTAGGTGAGGGCGTGGTTGTAGGGGTCCACAGGTGTAGGTGAGGGCGTGGTTGTAGGGGTCCACAGGTGTAGGTGAGGGCGTGGTTGAAGGGGTCCACAGATGTAGGTGAGGGCGTGGTTGTAGGGGTCCACAGGTGTAGGTGAGGGCGTGGTTGTAGGGGTCCACAGGTGTAGGTGAGGGCGTGGTTGTAGGGGTCCACAGGTGTAGGTGAGGGCGTGGTTGTAGGGGTCCACAGGTGAGGGCGTGGTTGTAGGGGTCCACAGGTGAAGTGGTGGTTGTAGGGGTCCACAGGTGAGGACGTGGTTGTAGAGGTCCACAGGTGAGGACGTGGTTGTAGGGGTCCACAGGTGAGGACGTGGTTGTAGGGGTCCACAGGTGAGGACGTGGTTGTAGAGGTCCACAGGTAAGGACGTGGTTGTAGAGGTCCACAGATGAGGACGTGGTTGTAGGGGTCCACAGGTGAAGTGGTGGTTGTAGGGGTCCACAGGTGAGGACGTGGTTGTAGGGGTCCACAGGCGAGGACGTGGTTGTAGGGGTCCACAGGTGAGGACGTGGTTGTAGGGGTCCACAGGTGAGGACGTGGTTGTAGGGGTCCACAGGTGAGGACGTGGTTGCAGGGCTCCACAGGTGAAGTGGTGGTTGCAGGGGTCCACAGGTGAGGACGTGGTTGTAGGGGTCCACAGGTGAGGACGTGGTTGCAGGGGTCCACAGGTGAAGTGGTGGTTGTAGGGGTCCACAGGTGAGGACGTGGTTGTAGGGGTCCACAGGTGAGGACGTGGTTGTAGGGGTCCACAGGTGAGGACGTGGTTGTAGGGGTCCACAGGTGAGGACGTGGTTGTAGGGGTCCACAGGTGAGGACGTGGTTGTAGGGGTCCACAGGTGAGGACGTGGTTGTAGGGGTCCACAGGTGAGGACGTGGTTGTAGGGGTCCACAGGTGAGGACGTGGTTGTAGGGGTCCACAGGTGAGGACGTGGTTGTAGGGGTCCACAGGTGAGGACGTGGTTGTAGGGGTCCACAGGTGAGGACGTGGTTGTAGGGGTCCACAGGTGAGGACGTGGTTGTAGGGGTCCACAGGTGAGGACGTGGTTGTAGGGGTCCACAGGTGAGGACGTGGTTGCAGGGCTCCACAGGTGAAGTGGTGGTTGCAGGGGTACACAGGTGAGGACGTGGTTGTAGGGGTCCACAGGTGAGGACGTGGTTGCAGGGGTCCACAGGTGAAGTGGTGGTTGTAGGGGTCCACAGGTGAGGACGTGGTTGTAGGGGTCCACAGGTGAGGACGTGGTTGTAGGGGTCCACAGGTGTAGGTGAGGGCGTGGTTGTAGGGGTCCACAGGTGTAGGTGAGGGCGTGGTTGTAGGGGTCCACAGGTGTAGGTGAGGGCGTGGTTGTAGGGGTCCACAGGTGTAGGTGAGGGCGTGGTTGTAGGGGTCCACAGGTGTAGGTGAGGGCGTGGTTGTAGGGGTCCACAGGTGTAGGTGAGGGCGTGGTTGTAGGGGTCCACAGGTGTAGGTGAGGGCGTGGTTGTAGGGGTCCACAGGTGTAGGTGAGGGCGTGGTTGTAGGGGTCCACAGGTGTAGGTGAGGGCGTGGTTGAAGGGGTCCACAGATGTAGGTGAGGGCGTGGTTGTAGGGGTCCACAGGTGTAGGTGAGGGCGTGGTTGTAGGGGTCCACAGGTGTAGGTGAGGGCGTGGTTGTAGGGGGTCCACAGGTGTAGGTGAGGGCGTGGTTGTAGGGGTCCACAGGTGAGGGCGTGGTTGTAGGGGTCCACAGGTGAAGTGGTGGTTGTAGGGGTCCACAGGTGAGGACGTGGTTGTAGAGGTCCACAGGTGAGGACGTGGTTGTAGGGGTCCACAGGTGAGGACGTGGTTGTAGGGGTCCACAGGTGAGGACGTGGTTGTAGAGGTCCACAGGTAAGGACGTGGTTGTAGAGGTCCACAGATGAGGACGTGGTTGTAGGGGTCCACAGGTGAAGTGGTGGTTGTAGGGGTCCACAGGTGAGGACGTGGTTGTAGGGGTCCACAGGCGAGGACGTGGTTGTAGGGGTCCACAGGTGAGGACGTGGTTGTAGGGGTCCACAGGTGAGGACGTGGTTGTAGGGGTCCACAGGTGAGGACGTGGTTGCAGGGCTCCACAGGTGAAGTGGTGGTTGCAGGGGTCCACAGGTGAGGACGTGGTTGTAGGGGTCCACAGGTGAGGACGTGGTTGCAGGGGTCCACAGGTGAAGTGGTGGTTGTAGGGGTCCACAGGTGAGGACGTGGTTGTAGGGGTCCACAGGTGAGGACGTGGTTGTAGGGGTCCACAGGTGAGGACGTGGTTGTAGGGGTCCACAGGTGAGGACGTGGTTGTAGGGGTCCACAGGTGAGGACGTGGTTGTAGGGGTCCACAGGTGAGGACGTGGTTGTAGGGGTCCACAGGTGAGGACGTGGTTGTAGGGGTCCACAGGTGAGGACGTGGTTGTAGGGGTCCACAGGTGAGGACGTGGTTGTAGGGGTCCACAGGTGAGGACGTGGTTGTAGGGGTCCACAGGTGAGGACGTGGTTGTAGGGGTCCACAGGTGAGGACGTGGTTGTAGGGGTCCACAGGTGAGGACGTGGTTGTAGGGGTCCACAGGTGAGGTGGTGGTTGTAGGGGTCCACAGGTGAGGACGGGGTTGTAGGGGTCCACAGGTGAGGTGGTGGTTGTAGAGGTCCACAGGTGAGGACGGGGTTGTAGGGGTCCACAGGTGAGGTGGTGGTTGCAGGGGTCCACAGGTGAGGACGGGGTTGTAGGGGTCCACAGGTGAGGACGGGGTTGTAGGGGTCCACAGGTGAGGACGTGGTTGTAGGGGTTCACAGGTGAGGACGGGGTTGCAGGGGTCCACAGGTGAGGTGGTGGTTGTAGGGGTCCACAAGGTGAGGACGTGGTTGTAGGGGTCCACAGGTGAGGACGTGGTTGTAGGGGTCCACAGATGAGGTGGTGGTTGTAGGGGTCCACAGGTGAGGACGTGGTTGTAGGGGTCCACAGGTGACGACGTGGCTGTAGGGGTCCACAGGTGAGGTGGTGGTTGTAGGGGTCCACAGGTGAGGTGGTGGTTGTAGGGGTCCACAGGTGAGGACGTGGTTGTAGGGGTCCACAGGTGAGGTGGTAGTTGTAGGGGTCCACAGGTGAGGTGGTGGTTGTAGGGGTCCACAGGTGAGGGCATGGTGTAGGGGTCCACAGGTGAGGTGGTGGTTGCAGGGATCCACAGGTGAGGACGGGGTTGCAGGGATCCACAGGTGAGGACGGGGTTGCAGGGGTCCACAGGTGAGAACGTGGTTGTAGGAGTCCACAG
Organism: Procambarus clarkii; assembly: GCF_040958095.1. Classification (NCBI taxonomy): domain Eukaryota; kingdom Metazoa; phylum Arthropoda; class Malacostraca; order Decapoda; family Cambaridae; genus Procambarus; species Procambarus clarkii. The sequence continues at coordinate 13,266,327 of NC_091216.1, read as the reverse complement.
GTGAGGACGGGGTTGTAGGGGTCCACAGGTGAGGACGTGGTTGTAGGGGTCCACAGGTGAGGTGGGGGTTGTAGGGGTCCACAGGTGAGGACGGGGTTGTTGGGGTCCACAGGTGAGGACGTGGTTGTAGGGGTCCACAGGTGAGGACGTGGTTGCAGGGGTCCACAGGTGAGGACGTGGTTGTAGGGGTCCACAGGTGAGGACGTGGTTGCAGGGGTCCACAGGTGAGGACTGGGCTGCAAGGGTCCACAGGTGAGGGCGTGGTTGTAGGGGTCCACAGGTGAGGACCTGGTTGTAGAAGTCCACAGGTGAGGTGGGGGTTGTAGGGGTCCACAGGTGAGGACGGGGTTGTAGGGGTCCACAGGTGAGGACGTGGTTGCAAGGGTCCACAGGTGAGGGCGTGGTTGTAGGGGTCCACAGGTGAGGGCGTGGTTGTAGGGGTCCACAGGTGAGGGCGTGGTTGTAGGGGTCCACAGGTGAGGGCGTGGTTGTAGGGGTCCACAGGTGAGGGCGTGGTTGTAGGGGTCCACAGGTGAGGGCGTGGTTGTAGGGGTCCACAGGTGAGAACGTGGTTGTAGGGGTCCACAGGTGAGGACGTGGTTGTAGGGGTTCACAGGTGAGGACGGGGTTGCAGGGGTCCACAGGTGAGGTGGTGGTTGTAGGGGTCCACAAGGTGAGGACGTGGTTGTAGGGGTCCACAGGTGAGGACGTGGTTGTAGGGGTCCACAGATGAGGTGGTGGTTGTAGGGGTCCACAGGTGAGGACGTGGTTGTAGGGGTCCACAGGTGACGATGTGGCTGTAGGGGTCCACAGGTGAGGTGGTGGTTGTAGGGGTCCACAGGTGAGGTGGTGGTTGTAGGGGTCCACAGGTGAGGACGTGGTTGTAGGGGTCCACAGGTGAGGTGGTAGTTGTAGGGGTCCACAGGTGAGGTGGTGGTTGTAGGGGTCCACAGGTGAGGGCATGGTGTAGGGGTCCACAGGTGAGGTGGTGGTTGCAGGGATCCACAGGTGAGGACGGGGTTGCAGGGATCCACAGGTGAGGACGGGGTTGCAGGGGTCCACAGGTGAGAACGTGGTTGTAGGAGTCCACAGGTGAGGACGGGGTTGTAGGGGTCCACAGGTGAGGACGTGGTTGTAGGGGTCCACAGGTGAGGTGGGGGTTGTAGGGGTCCACAGGTGAGGACGGGGTTGTTGGGGTCCACAGGTGAGGACGTGGTTGTAGGGGTCCACAGGTGAGGACGTGGTTGCAGGGGTCCACAGGTGAGGACGTGGTTGTAGGGGTCCACAGGTGAGGACGTGGTTGCAGGGGTCCACAGGTGAGGACTGGGTTGCAAGGGTCCACAGGTGAGGGCGTGGTTGTAGGGGTCCACAGGTGAGGACCTGGTTGTAGAAGTCCACAGGTGAGGTGGGGGTTGTAGGGGTCCACAGGTGAGGACGGGGTTGTAGGGGTCCACAGGTGAGGACGTGGTTGCAAGGGTCCACAGGTGAGGGCGTGGTTGTAGGGGTCCACAGGTGAGGGCGTGGTTGTAGGGGTCCACAGGTGAGGGCGTGGTTGTAGGGGTCCACAGGTGAGGGCGTGGTTGTAGGGGTCCACAGGTGAGGGCGTGGTTGTAGGGGTCCACAGGTGAGGGCGTGGTTGTAGGGGTCCACAGGTGAGAACGTGGTTGTAGGGGTCCACAGGTGAGGACGGGGTTGTAGGGGTCCACAGGTGAGGACGTGGTTGTAGGGGTCCACAGGTGAGGGCGTGGTTGTAGGGGTCCACAGGTGAGGACGTGGTTGCAGGGGTCCACAGGTGAGGACTGGGTTGCAAGGGTCCACAGGTGAGGACGTGGTTGCAGGGGTCCACAGGTGAGGGCGTGGTTGTAGGGGTCCACAGGTGAGGACGTGGTTGCAGGGGGCCACAGGTGAGGACTGGGTTGCAAGGGTCCACAGGTGAGGTCGTTGTTGTAGGGGTCCACAGGTGAGGGCGTGGTTGTATGGGTCCACAGGTGAGGACGTGGTTGCAGGGGGCCACAGGTGAGGACTGGGTTGCAAGGGTCCACAGGTGAGGTCGTTGTTGTAGGGGTCCACAGGTGAGGGCGTGGTTGCAGGGGTCCACAGGTGAGGACGTGGTTGCAGGGGGCCTCATAAACATACATTGATATGTGGGCCTGCGGACCGCTCCAAGCAACAGTCTGGTGGACCTAGTTCTCACCAGTCATGCTGGACCCGGGCCGAGCTTGCGGAGTAGAACAGCTCCCAGAATTCACTCTAAATATACTCCAGGTATGACAAATAAGAACCTATTGTACCCCGTAAAATGACCGTGGTTTCCATAGGCTTGGGTCCATCAAGGGGAGTACGGCCTTGATCCTTTGGTTATAATTATACGGTGGTATATGATAGTTTGTTCACTGGCAGACGGTGTATTTCTTTGTATAGTGTGAGAGTGTGTACAGAGAGGCAGGGAGGCAGAGAGATACGACACAGATAGCGCCAGATAAACCCAGCCGAACAAACAGGGAGAGCTTCACCTGACGGCCGCTTGGGGGCAGCACTGGCACGTCACCTGAGACTCGTCAATGCAATTCAAAACGGACATTTGTGTATGCAGGCGATTTACGGGCTTTTCATGCCCGTGCCAACTCTTGGGTGGCTTAATGTTTATCAATCGATCTTATGCAGGCGATGAGTCACAATAACGGGGCTGAAGATATAATGACCAAACCACACACCAGAAGACGAGGAGACGACCACGTTTGGGTCCGTCTTGAACCATTATCAAGTCTTTCAAGTCTAGTATCACCATCGACTTGTTCTACAAGTCCAGGGACCAGATTCACGAAAACACTTACGCAAGCACTTACGAATCTGTACATCTTTTCTCAATCTTTGGCGGGTTTGTTTCCAATTATTAAACAGATAATGAGCTCCGAAGCACCAGGAGGCTGTTTATAACAATAACAACAGTTGAATGGGAAGTTTTCATGCTTGTAAACTGTTTAATAAATGTAACCAAAGCCGTTAAAGATTGAGGAAAGATGTACACGTTCGTAAGTACTTGCGTAACTGCTTCATGAATCTAGCCCCAGGACGAATGGTTTAAGGAATTTAAATGCTTTATTTCAAATGTTTGTTTTGTACATTTATAGTCAAGTTCGTTCACTACGAATATTGTTCATTTCTTATTTTCAGCAAATCGTAAAATTGGTTTTAATTATGATAACTAGAATTACTGCTCTTAACCTTTCAGTCGGTGATACCTCAACTCTTGTATGTGCTCTTAATTGTTTAGGGTAGTTCTATAACCCTAATGGAAGCGTAACAGTTATTTCGAGTCGCCTTACTTCAACGTCAAGGTATTTTAATATTTCTAATATCTATCTCAAGAGGGCTCGGACGCCTGTTCCTGCTTTTTACACAGTACTGGTTAACGTATGTTGCTAGGTTGAGGGCCAGGTGGTGCTGAGGGTGGTGCTAGGTAACGCCCTCCTCCTAGGTGGTGGAGGGCCAGGTGGTGCTGAGGGTGGTGCTAGGTAACGCCCTCCTCCTAGGTGGTGGAGGGCCTGGTGGTGCTGAGGGTGGTGCTAGGTAACGCCCTCCTCCTAGGTGGTGGAGGGCCAGGTGGTGCTGAGGGTGGTGCTAGGTAACGCCCTCCACCTAGGTGGTGGAGGGCCTGGTGGTGCTGAGGGTGTACACGTGTACACTAGGCAACGTACATATGCACAATATACAAGAGTATGTATGTACACTGTAGCATATCTGTAATAACATACATATGTACACTACCAATATTTTCCTCCACACTGAACAATGTACTCCTGAACATTAAGCAACATATATGTACACTGTTAACAACATACACATTGCATGCATACTTATTTACATGTGAGTTAAGATGCAATACTGTAGAACCTGCGTGCTATTTATATATAAAAATGATTTAAAAACTCTTAAAAGCCTTAAAAGATCAAAATGGTCTGCGCCCAACAAATATCTTATAATGAAATCATTCAAACGGCTTCACTAGATCAAAGTAATTAGGACATAGATGTCTGATTTATTCTCCAAGAGCCAGGCATGACGAATATTGCCTGTACTAAAATACAAGCTAAAATGGTCCAGCATTTTGAAATGTGGCATGGTCGGACCGTAGACCTTTCGTGTGGCGATAGGCTCCTCTGAACTCCCGAACTACGGCATGATCTCCCGCACTACATCACTGAATGCCCAGTTATTAGACCTTTCAGACCAGTTGGCATGAGGTACCTGGAGCTTTGCAATTACTTTATTCACTCTCGTATTCTTGAAGATATCCTCACAGTATACCCAAAATTTGCCAGTGCAGGCTATTAAACACATGGCTCTGTATGACTAACCATCCTGCGAGATGGGGACTTGTATTACCACTGCTACCTTATTCACTCTTGTGTTGATGATATTCTCAAAATGCATCCGGAGTCTGCCAGTGCAGACCGCTTATCACATGCCTCTGTATGACTAACCATCCTGTGTGATGGAGATTTCTTAGCATCACCTAGTTAGCTTTTTTGACACACTGTACTCCACTTCATATAGTCTAGGGCAGCTGCACTAATGCAGATGTACCTAATGTGTTAATAAAAAAAAAAAAAAATCTGAACTCCCAACGACCTGAAAGTACTAGTATAAAAAGCTATGATTTGTTCAGATCTGAAACCTACATCTATGGACAGCACAAAACGTCCACTAGACTGTGCGACACAGTGGTTGCAAGGATCAGGTTGGGTTACCGTTACCTGTGGCAGGTGGCTGCAGGTGACGGATCTCCCAATCCTGAGCACTCCAGTTGCAAACTCTGTGAGCAGGAACTACGGCATGATCTCCCGCACTACATCACTGAATGCCCAGTTATTAGACCTTTCAGACCAGTTGGCATGAGGTACCTGGAGCTTTGCAATTACTTTATTCACTCTCGTGTTCTTGAGGATATCCTCATAATGCACCCAGAGTCTGCCAGTGCAGACTACTGATCACATGCCTCTGTATGACTAACCATCCTGTGTGATGGGGACTTTGCATCACGTAGCTAGCTTTTTAACGCACTGTACTCCCCTTCATAGTCTAGGGCAGCTGCACACATGGACTTGTACCTAAATGTGATAATAATAATAAAACGTTTGGTGATCCGGTTCCGAAGAGGCTGGTAGGCAGGGCATGGAAGGATGGATAAAAAGGATAAAATCTTTAGCACGGAACGGGATTAAAAAGATGGACGGTGGAGGGATGGAGTGGTAGCAACCATCTTGGGTTTGGTGGATGCTGGTGATCGTGTGAAGTATTATTTACAGAGTTGGTTGACGATTGCGTTAGATGGTTATGGTTGAGTGTTTCCCACCCAAGCAGTAGGGTGAATTGTAGAAGCACTGCTACCCGGTACAGTTGTAGAAGCACTGCTACCCGGTACAGTTGTAGAAGCACTGCTACCCGGTACAGTTGTAGAAGCACTGCTACCCGGTACAGTTGTAGAAGCACTGCTACCCGGTACAGTTGTAGAAGCACTGCTACCCGGTACAGTTGTAGAAGCACTGCTACCCGGTACAGTTGTAGAAGCACTGCTACCCGGTACAGTTGTAGAAGCACTGCTACCCGGTACAGTTGTAGAAGCACTGCTACCCGGTACTGTTGGAGAAGCACTACCACCCGGTACTGTTGGAGAAGCACTACCACCCGGTACTGTTGGAGAAGCACTACCACCCGGTACTGTTGGAGAAGCACTACCACCCGGTACTGTTGGAGAAGCACTACCACCCGGTACTGTTGGAGAAGCACTACCACCCGGTACTGTTGGAGAAGCACTACCACCCGGTACTGTTGGAGAAGCACTACCACCCGGTACTGTTGGAGAAGCACTACCACCCGGTACTGTTGGAGAAGCACTACCACCCGGTACTGTTGGAGAAGCACTACCACCCGGTACTGTTGGAGAAGCACTACCACCCGGTACTGTTGGAGAAGCACTACCACCCGGTACTGTTGGAGAAGCACTACCACCCGGTACTGTTGGAGAAGCACTACCACCCGGTACTGTTGGAGAAGCACTACCACCCGGTACTGTTGGAGAAGCACTACCACCCGGTACTGTTGGAGAAGCACTACCACCCGGTACTGTTGGAGAAGCACTACCACCCGGTACTGTTGGAGAAGCACTACCACCCGGTACTGTTGGAGAAGCACTACCACCCGGTACTGTTGGAGAAGCACTACCACCCGGTACTGTTGGAGAAGCACTACCACCCGGTACTGTTGGAGAAGCACTACCACCCGGTACTGTTGGAGAAGCACTACCACCCGGTACTGTTGGAGAAGCACTACCACCCGGTACTGTTGGAGAAGCACTACCACCCGGTACTGTTGGAGAAGCACTACCACCCGGTACTGTTGGAGAAGCACTACCACCCGGTACTGTTGGAGAAGCACTACCACCCGGTACTGTTGGAGAAGCACTACCACCCGGTACTGTTGGAGAAGCACTACCACCCGGTACTGTTGGAGAAGCACTACCACCCGGTACTGTTGGAGAAGCACTACCACCCGGTACTGTTGGAGAAGCACTACCACCCGGTACTGTTGGAGAAGCACTGCTACCCGGTACAGTTGGAAATACAGCGGCTTGGATGTTTAAGGAGTCTGTAGATCTTGTTGTAGGGTGGGTCGGCCGAGATGCTTGTCTGAGCTCAGACATCTTCACTTCAGCTTGCCAGTAGGGCACTCACACGAGACAGCAGTGTGGGCTCCATCACGCAGTATGCAGCGTTGGTAGGTCCCCTGCCAGTCCTCGAAGTGCTGATGTTCATCACAGATGTTCTACAGTCTGCGGCTTCGAGTGCACACTTAGTGAAGTGTGTTGGTAGCACTTGTGGCTCTGTTTGAGAGGTAAAACTCTCTCCTGGTGATGGGGTGGGGCGTGGAAGAGATGCTCAAACGTCGTAATCGATTCGCACCAGCTTGAGTAGTCTCAGCCGGAGAGTTGAATGTTAACTTCATAGATGGGTGATGATTGTTGGTCATCGAAATGAATTTCGCTGCGCTGTCAAGGTCGGGTTATGTTAAGTGATGCTGGCTGTACATCTGGGAGTAATCTGGTCTGAGATAACGGTGCTGACCCGGCGAACGAAAACAGTTGATAATTTGGCTGCATTTATATCATGTATCGAGAATGAAGTTGAACTAGGCCTAGGTATCCCCAACTCTGTTCTTAAGACTATATTGTTCCAAACATTTAGGTCCAAAAGGAGAGACATTGCTGATTACCAACGGCCTGAAAGCATCAATATCAAAAGCTGTGATTTTTTTGAGATCTGAAACTGTTTATTGGCAGCACAAAACGTGGACCAGACTGTGCGACACAGTGGTTGCCAGGATCAGGTTGGGTTACTATTCCCTGTGGTAGGTGGCTACAGGAAAAATATTAAAAAAAATACAATTTTAAACCCCATTTTTGTATATTATGAAATTTATGCGACGGTCTCGATAAAAATAATATAAATTTGATACTGGTCATATTGTGCCTGGAGCAGCATAAAACAGACGATCCTCACACACCTTCAAAAGCTTTCTCAGACCCAGCAGCACGCTATTATATTTTCCCACAGTTCACGCTTCTATGGACCTCCCGCCGGTGGACCGCCCACACACCAATGAGAAACTATTATATTATGTTTATAAGAGAGAAATTCAGCAAGATAAACAGTGAAAGGCAAAAAAGAGACTGACCGGATCGTCTAGGGAAAGGAAAAACAGGAAGACATACAGAAAAGAACAGATACAGAAAACACTTCATGGAGTCGGTGACAGACACAGAGATATTGAGGGGAAGAAGAGGGCAAGAGGTGTGGGACGGGGAGCGGGAGATGTTTTGGGACAGTTGCAGACAGGAGATAGTGATGAGAGGGACGAGAGACTGGTGATTGGGAAAAATGGGTCAGTGGGGGAAGGGGGGTGAGAGACCCGGGCAGAAAGTATATGGTATTGGTTATTATAAATATAAATGTTAACCCTTTTGGTAGATAAAAGTAATATTATAAATGTAATTTGTATTTATGTGGAGCGACTCACCTCATGAGAGGGAGATAATTACGTTATTGACCTCATTGTTAATGTCAACAGATCGCTCGTATACAAGTACCTGGAGTTTACCTGTAGAGGGTTCTGGGAGTTCTTCTACTCCCGCACCAATATGTGGGGCGAGATTTGTATTGTGATAACGTGGTCCACCAGGCTGTTGCTTGGGGCGGCCCGCAGGCCCACATGCCCACCTGCACCGCCTCAGGAACTCGTCTAACTGTTCCTTGACCTCCTCCACTTGTTAGTGATAATTTTACCATCCTCCGCCGATAGGCTAAGTGCCAGGTTCCAGGTACTGAGATATGGTGAAAACGAGGAACTTAAACGAAGCACAGGGTACAGGACACAATCAGACCTAATCATAGAAGGAAAACAACATGTAAAAGACCAATTATGATGTCTAACAACCTGATATTTCGTGAAGATAACTGAGCAAATATAGCGGCGGCGGCCAGGACAATGATAGGATGGAGTATGAGAACGTTCACATCCAGAGACCACACAGCAATGTTAATACTATTTAAATCACTGGTGCTGTCCCGTCTTGAGTATTGCTCGGTACTCACTTCCCCCTTCAGAGAGGGGGAGATCTCTGAATTAGAGGGAATACAGAGAACATATACGGCACGCATAGACACGATAAAACATCCGAATTATTGGGACCGTCTCAAAGCTCTCAAAATGTACTCTCTGGAAAGGATACGAGAAAGGTATCAAATAATATATACATGGAAGATACTGGAAGGCCACGTCCCAAATTTGCACAGTAGAATAACAACATACTGGAGTGAAAGGTACGGAAGGAAATGTAGTATAGAACCAGTGAGGAGTAGAGGTGCCATAGGCACAATTGCATAAACATCAGAGGTCCACAGCTGTTCAACACCCTCCCAGTAAGTCTTAGAAATATTGCTGGAGCAAAGGTTGATGTATTCAAGAGACACTTAGACACGTTCTTGCAAGGAGTGCTGGACCAACCGGGCTGTTGTGGATATGTGGGCCTGCGGGCCTCTCCAAGCAACAGCCTGCTGGACCAAGTCTGGTCCAGCAATCAAGCCAGACATGTCAAGTCTGGCCTCGAGCCGGGCTTGAGGAATAGAAGAACTAGAACGCTCTCCAGGTATACTCCAAGTATGTTTTAGGCTATACATGATATTAACCCCCCTTCCCCCACAACCCGCCCCCCAAAGTTTTCACCGGAAATAATCAATTTCAACTGAAAATAGACTTCATAAGAATGAAATTTAATTCCTGGCTCTCTTCCCCTGCAGGTAAGCGATGCTGCGTGAGGTGTACCCCGCTGCTTCCTGGCGGCGTCTTCAGGTAATTATATTGACAGCTTACCTGTAAATATGCCTACTGCCAGCCTTAGGTCAATGGCAGGTCAACGTTGTGTCTACCAGAGGTCAACGCTGTGATTACCTGGTACCTAGTCGACCACCTTTCGACACACACACACCCACAAGATTACCTGATCAACCAGGCTGTGGTTCATACGTCAGGCTGCGAGCAGCCGTGTCCAACAGCCTGCTTGACCAGATGACCAACCAGGAGGCCTGGTCGGAGACCGGGCCGCGGGGATGTTGATCTCCCGGAAGCTACACAAGGTAGTGGGTGACCAGTGAGTGATGAAGAACCTGTCCTCTTAAAAAGAACTTCGCTATTGGCCGTTTGCCCGTATGGCCGAATGTGGACGTAATTTGAAAATAAAAAAAAAATGAAAATAAATTTGTGATTTTTTTTACAACAACAGTAAGTTAAGGGTCCTCTGATAGGTTAGGTGGGCAGGAAATTCTCATAAAGTTTCAAAACGTTATGAAAAACGTTAATTTAAAGTGTCCTCTCAAAACCTCTGCGCGTACGTCGGACGACTCAAACAGAAAACGGAACAGAACGTCACTTTTGTGAGTCGATTTCATTTCAAATTACGTCCAAATTTGGCCATAGTGCGCATACCAGCCAAAAGTGACGTTATTTTTAAGAGGACGGGTTGGATGAAGACAACCTGTGAGTGATCAAGACAACCTGTGAGAGATCAAGACAACCAGTGAGTGATCAAGACAACCAGTGAGTGATCAAGACAACCAGTGAGTGAGTGATCAAGACAACCTGTGAGTGATCAAGACAACCAGTGAGTGATCAAGACAACCAGTGAGTGATCAAGACAACCAGTGAGTGATCAAGACAACCAGTGAGTGAGTGATCAAGACAACCTGTGAGTGATCAAGACAACCAGTGAGTGATCAAGACAACCAGTGAGTGATCAAGACAACCTGTGAGTGATCAAGACAACCAGTGAGTGATCAAGACAACCAGTGAGTGATCAAGACAACCTGTGAGTGATCAAGACAACCAGTGAGTGATCAAGACAACCAGTGAGTGATCAAGACAACCAGTGAGTGATCAAGACAACCAGTGAGTGATCAAGACAACCTGTGAGTGATCAAGACAACCAGTGAGTGATCAAGACAACCAGTGAGTGATCAAGACAACCAGTGAGTGAGTGATCAAGACAACCAGTGAGTGAGTGATCAAGACAACCTGTGAGTGATCAAGACAACCAGTGAGTGATCAAGACAACCAGTGAGTGATCAAGCCAACCAGTGAGTGATCAAGACAACCAGTGAGTGATCAAGACAACCAGTGAGTGATCAAGACAACCTGTGAGTGATCAAGACAACCAGTGAGTGATCAAGACAACCAGTGAGTGATCAAGACAACCAGTGAGTGATCAAGACAACCTGTGAGTGATCAAGACAACCAATGAGTGATGAAGACAACCTGTGAGTGATCAAGACAACCAGTGAGTGATCAAGACAACCAGTGAGTGATCAAGACAACCTGTGAGTGATCAAGACAACCAGTGAGTGATCAAGACGACCAGTGAGTGATCAAGACAACCTGTGAGTGATCAAGACGACCAGTGAGTGATCAAAACGACCAGTGAGTGATCAAGACAACCAGTGAGTGATCAAGACAACCTGTGAGTGATCAAGACAACCAGTGAGTGATCAAGACAACCTGTGAGTGATCAAGACAACCTGTGAGTGATCAAGACAACCAGTGAGTGATGAAGACAACCTGTGAGTGATGAAGACAACCTGTGAGTGATCAAGACAACCAGTGAGTGATCAAAACAACCAGTGAGTGATCAAGACAACCTGTGAGTGATCAAGACAACCAGTGAGTGAGAGGGTGATCACAAGTGTATTTTACGAACCAATGAAAATGCTGTTTAAACCTGTGTAAATATTTGTGTAGTGACATGTGATGTCTGAGCACCCCCCCCCCCCTCCCCCCAACGGTAACTCCTGGACGTACTACGCTGAGGTCAACAAAGTCTGTCCTAAATTCCCCTGCACTCATTCTTGGCCAACATCAGCCTTTGTGAAGGTCGAGGTGGACGAGCCTTGATACGCCAGGGACTACGCAGCCCGTCCTCGTCAACCAGCCCGTCTTCGTCAACCAGCCCGTCCTCGTCAACCAGCCCGTCTTCGTCAACCAGCCCGTCCTCGTCAACCAGCCCGTCTTCGTCAACCAGCCCGTCCTCGTCAACCAGCCCGTCCTCGTCAACCAGCCCGTCCTCGTCAACCAGCCCGTCTTCGTCAACCAGCCCGTCCTCGTCAACCAGCCCGGCCTCGTCAACCAGCCCGTCCTCGTCAACCAGCCCGTCCTCGTCAACCAGCCCGTCTTCGTCAACCAGCCCGTCTTCGTCAACCAGCCCGTCTTCGTCAACCAGCCCGTCCTCGTCAACCAGCCCGTCTTCGTCAACCAGCCCGTCCTCGTCAACCAGCCCGTCCTCGTCAACTAGCCCGTCTTCGTGAACCAGCCCGTCCTCGTCAACCAGCCCGTCTTCGTCAACCAGCCCGTCCTCGTCAACCAGCCCGTCCTCGTCAACCAGCCCGTCTTCGTCAACCAGCCCGTCTTCGTCAACCAGCCCGTCCTCGTCAACCAGCCCGTCCTGGTCAACCAGCCCCTCCTCGTCAACCAGCCCGTCCTCGTCAACCAGCCCGTCCTCATCAACCAGCCCGGCCTCATCAACCAGCCCGGCCTCATCAACCAGCTCGTCCTCATCAACCAGCCCGGCCTCATCAACCAGCCCGGCCTCATCAACCAGCCCGTCCTCATCAACCAGCCCGGCCTCATCAACCAGCCCGTCCTCATCAACCAGCCCGGCCTCATCAACCAGCCCGGCCTCATCAACCAGCCCGTCCTCATCAACCAGCCCGTCCTCATCAACCAGCCCGGCCTCATCAACCAGCCCGGCCTCATCAACCAGCCCGTCCTCATCAACCAGCCCGTCCTCATCTACCAGCCCGTCCTCATCAACCAGCCCGGCCTCATCAACCAGCCCGTCCTCATCAACCAGCCCGGCCTCATCAACCAGCCCGGCCTCATCAACCAGCCCGTCCTCATCAACCAGCCCGTCCTCATCAACCAGCCCGGCCTCATCAACCAGCCCGGCCTCATCAACCAGCCCGGCCTCATCAACCAGCCCGGCCTCATCAACCAGCCCGTCCTCATCAACCAGCCCGTCCTCATCTACCAGCCCGTCCTCATCAACCAGCCCGTCCTCATCTACCAGCCCGTCCTCATTAACCAGCCCGTCCTCATTAACAAAGGCCAAAATCGATTCCATCCACCCGCCAAACCCCCTGTATATGAATGAAAAACGATTTACACACGACTCACAATTGATGACGTCCGAACACTTCCGGAACAGCTGACGACTTTTGTTCGAACCACAACGCTGTAAATGCAGCTCGTCCTCCAAACAAAGATCCAAAAGTGATTCCATGCACCCGCCAAACCCCCTGTTTATGAATGAAAAGCGGTTTACACACGACTCACAACTGCTGACGTTCGAACATATCCGGAACAAGTGGTTCACTGACGAATTTTGTTCGAATCACAACGCTGTAAATGCTTCACCCACGTACTACAAATGCAAATAATTGCCAACAGAACCTAAACACCTGACCTAACCAATCCTATGCCTATATATACACAATATGCCAATATATTATAATATTAATTTGTACTTGAGAAAATTTCCGTTTAGAATGAACAGCATGTTAAAATTTATGAATGCGTCTGTGGGGTCGCTGAATGTAATGGACTTGAGTCGAGGATGGGTTGGACTACGAGTCTTGTTGCAGGTGTGTCGTCAGGTGTGGTGGGGAGGGATGTAGGTGGTTGGTGGGTTACACCCTCTGGATGGGGCAGTTGGAGAGTGCGAGGGTTGTTACACAATTCGACAGTGTGTTAAAGAGTAGGGATGACGGGGTGTTTCATCCTTGTGTTGGAGAGAGAGGTGGTACACCCTCCGCAGGAGTGTTGGAGAGGGAGGTGGTACACCCTCCGCAGGAGTGTTGGAGAGGTGGTACACCCTCCGCAGGAGTGTTGGAGAGGTGGTACACCCTCCGCAGGAGTGTTGGAGAGGTGGTACACCCTCCGCAGGAGTGTTGGAGAGGTGGTACACCCTCCGCAGGAGTGTTGGAGAGGTGGTACACCCTCCGCAGGAGTGTTGGAGAGGTGGTACACCCTCCGCAGGAGTGTTGGAGAGGTGGTACACCCTCCGCAGGAGTGTTGGAGAGAGAGGTGGTACACCCTCCGCAGGCGTGTTGGAGAGAGAGGTGGTACACCCTCCGCAGGAGTGTTGGAGAGAGAGGTGGAACACCCTCCGCAGGAGTGTTGGAGAGAGAGGTGGTACACCCTCCGCAGGCGTGTTGGAGAGAGAGGTGGTACACCCTCCGCAGGCGTGTTGGAGAGAGAGGTGGTACACCCTCCGCAGGCGTGTTGGGGAGAGAGGTGGGGGATGAGTTAGAGAGGTGACCACATCAATCGGTAGCACGATGCACATATCTTGGCCCACACAGCTTACCATTGGCCGCCGTGTAAAGTTATTTATTTCATTCGGGAACACCTTGAGTGTGGTCCGGCACTCAAGGTGAGGGCCGCGCTGGAGGGGTCGAGGACTGTGGCCGCCCCAGCCCTCAAGGCGCAGTGTTCGTCCTTCACTACACAACTTACTCTCTTGACACTTACTCTCCTGCTGGGCCATGACGTGTGTGGCACTCTGCTGGGCCATGACGTGTGTGGCACTCTGCTGGGCCATGACGTGTGTGGCACTCTGCTGGGCCATGACGTGTGTGGCACTCTCCGGTAGTGTTGCTTGCTGCTCGCAGCGCTCTCACGGTTGCTCGGAACAATTGTTACTTACAACACACAACCTTAACATATTAAGAATAACCTTAACACATTATGAACATAATGCCGGTGTTATTATGCGAATAATTCACCTGGTAATATGAGAATATTACAGATGTTAATGTGAGAATAATTGAGTTGTTAATGTGAGAATAACACAGTTGTTAATGTCAGAATAACACAGTTGTTAATGTGAGAATAACACAGTTGTTAATGTCAGAATAACACAGTTGTTAATGTGAGAATAACACAGTTGTTAATGTGAGAATAACACAGTTGTTAATGTGAGAATAACACAGTTGTTAATGTGAGAATAACACAGTTGTTAATGTGACAATAACACAGTTGTTAATGTGACAATAACACAGTTGTTAATGTGACAATAACACAGTTGTTAATGTGAGAATAACACAGTTGTTAATGAGAGAATAACACAGTTGTTAATGTGAGAATAACACAGTTGTTAATGAGAGAATAACACAGTTGTTAATGTGAGAATAACACAGTTGTTAATGTGACAATAACAGTTGTTAATGTGACAATAACAGTTGTTAATGTGAGAATAATGTAGTTATTATTAGGAGAATAATATAGTTGTTAATATAATAATAAGAGTAGTTAAGAGGATGTGTTGAGAGGAGGAGGAGGGTGGTGGTGGGTCAGGGTCAGGAAGGTCACTCATGTTGTGGGATTATCACCGTCATCCTTTAATGTTTATTTTCAAGAAACATTGTGTCCATGACTATTGTGATGAGGAAGGTCACGCAGGACGCTCCTACTGGGCCACGACTAGTGCAGGACGCTCCTACTGGGCCATGACTAGTGCAGGACGCTCCTACTGGGCCATGACTAGTGCAGGACGCTGCTACTGGGCCATGACTAGTGCAGGACGCTCCTACTGGGCCATGACTAGTGCAGGACGCTGCTACTGGGCCACGACTAGTGCAGGACGCTCCTACTGGGCCATGACTAGTGCAGGACGCTGCTACTGGGCCATGACTAGTGCAGGACGCTCCTACAGGGCCATGACTAGTGCAGGACCCTCCTACTGGGCCATGACTAGTGCAGGACCCTCCTACTGGGCCATGACTAGTGCAGGACCCTCCTACTGGGCCATGACTAGTGCAGGACGCTCCTACTGGGCCATGACTAGTGCAAGACCCTCCTACTGGGCCATGACTAGTGCAGGACCCTCCTACTGGGCCATGACTAGTGCAGGACCCTCCTACTGGGCCATGACTAGTGCAGGACGCTCCTACTGGGCCATGACTAGTGCAGGACCCTCCTACTGGGCCATGACTAGTGCAGGACCCTCCTACTGGGCCATGACTAGTGCAGGACGCTCCTACTGGGCCATGACTAGTGCAGGACGCTCCTACTGGGCCATGACTAGTGCAGGACGCTCCTACTGGGCCATGACTAGTGCAGGACGCTCCTACTGGGCCATGACTAGTGCAGGACGTTCCTACTGGGCCATGACTAGTGCAGGACGCTGTTACTAGGCCATGACTAGTACAGGACGCTCCTACTGGGCCATGACTAGTGCAGGACGCTCCTACTGGGCCATGACTAGTGCAGGACGCTCCTACTGGGCCATGACTAGTGCAGGACGCTCCTACTGGGCCATGACTAGTACAGGACGCTCCTACTGGGCCATGACTAGTACAGGACGTTCCTACTGGGCCATGACTAGTGCAGGACGCCCCAACTGGGCCATGACTAGTACAGGACGCTCCTACTGGGCCATGACTAGTACAGGACGCTCCTACTGGGCCATGACTAGTGCAGGACGTTCCTACTGGGCCATGACTAGTGCAGGACACTCCTACTGGGCCATGACTAGTGCAGGACGCTGCTACTGGGCCATGACTAGTGCAGGACGCTGTTACTGGGCCATGACTAGTGCAAGACGCTCCTACTAGGCCATGACTAGTACAGGACGCCCCTACTGGGCCATGACTAGTGCAGGACGCTGTTACTGGGCCATGACTAGTGCAGGACGCTCCTACTAGGCCATGACTAGTACAGGACGCCCCTACTGGGCCATGACTAGTGCAGGACGCTCCTACTGGGCCAAGACTAGTACAGGACGCCCCTACTGGGCCATGACTAGTGCAGGACGCCCCTACTGGGCCATGACTAGTACAGGACGCCCCTACTGGGCCATGACTAGTGCAGGACGCCCCTACTGGGCCATGACTAGTACAGGACGCTCCTACTGGGCCATGACTAGTACAGGACGCCCCTACTGGGCCATGACTAGTGCAGGACGCCCCTACTGGGCCATGACTAGTACAGGACGCTCCTACTGGGCCATGACTAGTACAGGACGCTCCTACTGGGCCATGACTAGTGCAGAACGTTCCTACTGGGCCATGACTAGTGCAGGACACTCCTACTGGGCCATGACTAGTGCAGGACGCTCCTACTGGGCCATGACTAGTGCAGGACACTCCTACTGGGCCATGACTAGTGCAGGACGCTGTTACTGGGCCATGACTAGTGCAGGACGCCTCTACTGGGCCATGACTAGTACAGGACACTCCTACTGGGCCATGACTAGTGCAGGACGCTGTTACTGGACCATGACTAGTACAGGACGCTCCTACTGGGCCATGACTAGTGCAGGACACTGCTACTGGGCCATGACTAGTACAGGACGCTGCTACTGGGCCATGACTAGTACAGGACGCTCCTACTGGGCCATGACTAGTACAGGACGCCCCTACTGGGCCATCACTAGTACAGGACGCTCCTTCTGGGCCATGACTAGTACAGGACGCTCCTACTGGGCCATGACTAGTACAGGACGCTCCTACTGGGCCATGACTAGTACAGGACGCTCCTACTGGGCCATGACTAGTACAGGACGCTCCTACTGGGCCATGACTAGTACAGGACGCTGCTACTGGGCCATGACTAGTACAGGACGCTCCTACTGGGCCATGACTAGTACAGGACGCTCCTACTGGGCCATGACTAGTACAGGACGCTCCTACTGGGCCATGACTAGTGCAGGACGCCCCTACTTTGCCATGACTAGTACAGGACGCCCCTACTGGGCCATGACTAGTACAGGACGCTCCTACTGGGGCATGACTAGTACAGGACGCTCCTACTGGGCCATGACTAGTACAGGACGCTCCTACTGGGCCATGACTAGTGCAGGACGACCCTACTGGGCCATGACTAGTACAGGACGCTCCTACTGGGCCATGACTAGTACAGGACGCTCCTACTGGGCCATGACTAGTGCAGGACGCTCCTACTGGGCCATGACTAGTACAGGACGCTCCTACTCGGCCATGACTAGTGCACGACGCTGTTACTGGGCCATGACTAGTACAGGACGCTGCTACT
This sequence comes from Procambarus clarkii, assembly GCF_040958095.1. NCBI lineage: Eukaryota > Metazoa > Arthropoda > Malacostraca > Decapoda > Cambaridae > Procambarus > Procambarus clarkii. The sequence continues at coordinate 13,248,672 of NC_091216.1, read as the reverse complement.
GGACCATGACTAGTACAGGACGCTCCTACTGGGCCATGACTAGTACAGGACGCTGCTACTGGGCCATGACTAGTACAGGACGCTCCTACTCGGCCAAGACTAGTACAGGACGCTCCTACTGGGCCATGACTAGTACAGGACGCTCCTACTGGGCCATGACTAGTACAGGACGCCCCTACTGGGCCATGACTAGTGCAGGACGCTGTTACTGGGCTATGACTAGTACAGGACGCTCCTACTGGGCCATGACTAGTACAGGACGCCCCTACTGGGCCATGACTAGTACAGGACGCTCCTACTGGGCCATAACTAGTGCAGGACGCCCCTACTGGGCCATGACTAGTACAGGACGCTCCTAGTGGGCCATGACTAGTACAGGACGCTCCTACTGGACCATGCCTTGTGCAGGACGCTCCTACTGGGCCATGACTAGTGCAGGACGCCCCTACTGGGCCATGACTAGTACAGGACGCTCCTACTGGGCCATGACTAGTACAGGACGCTCCTACTGGGCCATGACTAGTACAGGACGCTCCTACTGGGCCATGACTAGTACAGGACGCTCCTACTGGGCCATGACTAGTGCAGGACGCCCCTACTGGGCCATGACTAGTACAGGACGCTCCTACTGGGCCATGACTAGTACAGGACGCTCCTACTGGGCCATGACTAGTGCAGGACGCCCCTACTGGGCCATGACTAGTACAGGACGCTCCTACTGGGCCATGACTAGTACAGGACGCTCCTACTGGGCCATGACTAGTGCAGGACGCTCCTACTGGGCCATGACTAGTGCAGGGCGCCCCTACTGGGCCTTGACTAGTGCAGGACGCTCCTACTGGGCCATGACTAGTACAGGACGCTCCTACTGGGCCATGACTAGTGCAGGACGCTGTTACTGGGCCATGACTAGTACAGGACGCTTCTACTGGGCCATGACTAGTACAGGACGCTCCTACTGGGCCATGACTAGTACAGGACGCTGCTACTGGGCGATGACTAGTACAGGACGCTCCTACTGGGCCAAGACTAGTACAGGACGCTCCTACAGGGCCATGACTAGTACAGGACGCTCCTACTGGGCCATGACTAGTGCAGGACGCTCCTACTGGGCCATGACTAGTACAGGACGCTGCTACTGGGCCATGACTAGTACAGGACGCTCCTACTGGGCCATGACTAGTGCAGGACGCTGCTACTGGGCCATGACTAGTACAGGACGCCCCTACTGGGCCATGACTAGTACAGGACGCTCCTACTGGGCTATGACTAGTACAGGACGCTCCTACTGGGCCATGACTAGTACAGGACGCTCCTACTGGGCCATGACTAGTACAGGACGCTCCTACTGGGCCATGACTAGTGCAGGACGCTCCTACTGGGCCATGACTAGTGCAGGACGCTGTTACTGGGCCATGACTAGTGCAGGACGCCCCTACTGGGCCATGACTAGTACAGGACGCTCCTACTGGGCCATGACTATTACAGGACGCTCCTACTGGGCCATGACTAGTACAGGACGCTCCTACTGGGCCATGACTAGTACAGGACGCTCCTACTGGGCCATGACTAGTGCAGGACGCCCCTACTGGGCCATGACTAGTGCAGGACGCTACTACTGTGCCATGACTAGTACAGGACGCTCCTACTGGGCCATGACTAGTGCAGGACACCCCTACTGGGCCATGACTAGTACAGGACGCTCCTACTGGGCCATGACTAGTACAGGACGCTCCTACTGGGCCATGACTAGTACAGGACGCTCCTACTGGGCCATGACTAGTGCAGGACGCCCCTACTGGGCCATGACTAGTACAGGACGCTCCTACTGGGCCATGACTAGTACAGGACGCTCCTACTGGGCCATGACTAGTGCAGGACGCTGTTACTGGGCCATGACTAGTGCAGGACGCCCCTACTGGGCCATGACTAGTACAGGACGCTCCTACTGGGCCATGACTAGTACAGGACGCTCCTACTGGGCCATGACTAGTACAGGACGCTCCTACTGGGCCATGAGTAGTGCAGGACGCTCCTACTGGGCCATGACTAGTGCAGGACGCCCCTACTGGGCCATGACTAGTACAGGACGCTCCTACTGGGCCATGACTAGTGCAGGACGCCCCTACTGGGCCATGACTAGTACAGGACGCTCCTACTGGGCCATGACTAGTGCAGGACGCTGTTACTGGGCCATGACTAGTGCAGGACGCCCCTACTGGGCCATGACTAGTACAGGACGCTCCTACTGGGCCATGACTAGTACAGGACGCTCCTACTGGGCCATGACTAGTACAGGACGCTCCTACTGGGCCATGACTAGTGCAGGACGCCCCTACTGGGCCATGACTAGTACAGGACGCTCCTACTGAGCCATGACTAGTACAGGACGCTCCTACTGGGCCATGACTAGTGCAGGACGCCCCTACTGGGCCATGACTAGTACAGGACGCTCCTACTGGGCCATGACTAGTACAGGACGCTCCTACTGGGCCATGACTAGTGCAGGACGCTCCTACTGGGCCATGACTAGTGCAGGACGCCCCTACTGGGCCATGACTAGTACAGGACGCTCCTACTTGGCCATGACTAGTACAGGACGCTCCTTCTGGGCCATAACTAGTACAGGACGCTCCTACTGGGCCATGACTAGTGCAGGACGCTCCTACTGGGCCATGACTAGTACAGGACGCTCCTACTGGGCCATGACTAGTACAGGACGCTCCTACTGGGCCATGAGTAGTGCAGGACGCTCCTACTGGTCCATGACTAGTACAGGACGCTCCTACTGGGCCATGACTAGTTCAGGACGCCTCTACTGGGCCATGACTAGTGCAGGACGCTCCTACTGGGCCATGACTAGTACAGGACGCCCCTACTGGGCCATCACTAGTACAGGACGCTCCTACTGGGCCATGACTAGTACAGGACGCTCCTACTGGGCCATGACTAGTACAGGACGCTCCTACTGGGCCATGACTAGTGCAGGACGCTCCTACTGGGCCATGACTAGTACAGGACGCCCCTACTGGGCCATGACTAGTACAGGACGCTCCTACTGGGCCATGACTAGTACAGGACGCCCCTACTGGGCCATGACTAGTACAGGACGCCCCTACTGGGCCATGACTAGTACAGGACGCTCCTACTGGACCATGACTAGTGCAGGACGCTCCTACTGGGCCATGACAGGTGCAGGACGCTCCTACTGGGCCATGACTAGTGCAGGACGCTCCTACTGGGCCATGACTAGTGCAGGACGCTGCTATTGGACCATGACTAGTACAGGACGCTCCTATTAGGGTATAACTTTACAGAGAACATATACGGCACACATAAGCGCGATAAAACATCTATATTATTGCGACCGTCTCAAAGCTCTCAAAATGTACAAGAGGTACAACCCATTTTTGAAGGGCTTGTACCCCCTGAGCTCCCAGAACCCCATCAACCAGGTAATGTACTCTTTGGAAAGGAGACGAGAGAGTTATTAATTAATATATACATGGAAAATACTGCAGGACCAGGTCCCAAAATTGCACAGTAGAATAACAGCATACTGGAGCGAAAGGTACGGAAGGAAATGCAGAATAGAACCAGTGAAGAGTAGAGGTGCCATAGGCACAATCAGAGAACACTGAACATCAGAGGTCCACGGCTGTTCAACACCCTCCCAGCGAGCATTAGAAATTCTGCCGGAACAACCGTGGAGGAATTAAAGAGGCACTTAGATAAGTTCTTGCAAGAAATTCCGGTCCAATCAGTCTGTAGTGAATATGTGGGCCTGCGGGACGCTCCAAGCAACAGCCTGGTGGACCAAGTTCTCATAAGTCGAGCCTGCCCTCAGGCCAGGCTCGGGGAGCAGAACTCCGGAAACCCTCTTCAGGTATCCTCAAGGTATGCTTTATAGTGTTGGTGGGTGCTAGTATGGTGGTGGTGGGCCAGGTGCTAGTGTGGTGGTGGTGGATCAGGTGCTAGTGTGGTGGTGGTGAGCCAGGTGCTAGTGTGGTGGTGGTGGTGGGCCAGGTGCTAGTGTGCTAGTGTGGTGGTGGTGGTGGGCCAGGTGCTAGTGTGGTGTTGGTGGGCGAGGTGACAGTGTGGTGGTGGTGGGCCAGGTGCTAGTGGGTTGGTGGTGGGCCAGGTGCTAGTATGGTGGTGGTGGGCCAGGTGCTAGTATGGTGGTGGTGGGCCAAGTGCTAGTGTGCTAGTGTGGTGGTGGTGGGCCAGGTGCTAGTATGGTGGTGGTGGGCCAGGTGCTAGTGTGGTGGTGGTAGGCCAGGTGCTAGTGGTGGGCCAGGTGCTAGTGTGGTGGTGGTGGTGGGCCAGGTGCTAGTATGGTGGTGGTGGGCCAGGTGGTAGTGTGGTGGTGGTGGGCCTGGTGCTAGTGTGGTGGTGGTGGTGGTGGGCCAGGTGCTAGTGTGGTGGTGGTGGGCCAGGTGCTAGTGTGGTGGTGGTGGGCCAGGTGCTAGTGTGGTGGTGGTGGGCCAGGTGCTAGTGTGGTGGTGGTGGGCCAGGTGCTAGTTTGGTGGTGGTGGGCCAGGTGCTAGTGTGGTGGTGGTGGTGGGCCAGGTGCTAGTGTGGTGGTGGTGGTGGGCCAGGTGCTAGTGTGGTGGTGGTGGTGGGCCAGGTGCTAGTGTGGTGGTGGTGGTGGGCGAGGTGCTAGTGTGGTGGTGGTGGTGGGCCAGGTGCTAGTGTGGTGGTGGTGGTGGGCCAGGTGCTAGTGGTGGTGGGCCAGGTGCTAGTGTGGTGGTGGTGGGCCAGGTGGTGGTGGTGGTGGGCCAGGTGCTAGTGATGGTGGTGGGCCAGGTGCTAGTGGTGGTGGTGGGCCAGGTGCTAGTGTGGTGGTGGTGGGCCAGGTGCTATTGGTGGTGGTGGTGGGCCAGGTGCTAGTAGTGGTGGTGGTGGGCCAGGTGCTAGTAGTGGTGGTGGTGGGCCAGGTGCTAGTAGTGGTGGTGGTGGGCCAGGTGCTAGTGTGGTGGTGGTGGGCCAGGTGCTAGTGTGGTGGTGGTGGGCCAGGTGCTAGTGTGGTGGTGGTGGGCCAGGTGCTAGTGTGGTGGTGGTGGGCCAGGTGCTAGTGTGGTGGTGGTGGGCCAGGTGCTAGTGTGGTGGTGGTGGGCCAGGTGCTAGTGTGGTGGTGGTGGTGGGCCAGGTGCTAGTGTGGTGGTGGTGGTGGGCCAGGTGCTAGTGTGGTGGTGGTGGTGGGCCAGGTGCTAGTGTGGTGGTGGTGGTGGGCCAGGTGCTAGTGTGGTGGTGGTGGTGGTGGGCCAGGTGCTAGTGTGGTGGTGGTGGTGGGCGAGGTGCTAGTGTGGTGGTGGTGGTGGGCCAGGTGCTAGTGTGGTGGTGGTGGTGGGCCAGGTGCTAGTGTGGTGGTGGTGGTGGGCCAGGTGCTAGTGTGGTGGTGGTGGTGGGCCAGGTGCTAGTGTGGTGGTGGTGGTGGGCCAGGTGCTAGTGTGGTGGTGGTGGGCCAGGTGCTAGTGTGCTAGTGTGGTGGTGGTGGGCCAGGTGCTAGTGTGGTGGTGGTGGTGGGCCAGGTGCTAGTGTGGTGGTGGTGGGCCAGGTGCTAGTGTGCTAGTGTGGTGGTGGTGGGCCAGGTGCTAGTATGGTGGTGGTGGGCCAGGTGCTAGTGTGGTGGTGGTTGGCCAGGTGCTAGTGGTGGGCCAGGTGCTAGTGTGGTGGTGGTGGTGGGCCAGGTGCTAGTGTGGTGGTGGTGGGCCAGGTGCTAGTGTGGTGGTGGGCCAGGTGCTAGTGTGGTGGTGGTGGGCCAGACAGTCATACACATGTAATAGTGACCGCCGGGCAGGCCATGTGAAGGTGATGCAGGTTATCACGTCAGCACTCCCTCTACCCCGCCCACCCCCGGCCACACCCCCGACCACACCCCCGACCACACCCCCGGCCACACCCCCGACCACACCCCCGGCCACACCCCAGGCCACACCCCCGACCACACCCCCGCCCACCCCCGGCCACACCCCCGACCACACCCCCGACCACACCCCCGGCCACACCCCCGGCCACACCCCAGGCCACACCCCCGGCCACACCCCAGGCCACACCCCCGGCCACACCCCAGGCCACACTCCCGACCACACCCCCGGCCACACCCCAGGCCACACCCCAGGCCACCCCCCCGGACACCCCCCCGGACACACCCCAGGCCACACCCTCGCCCACACCCCCGGCCACACCCCCGGCCACACCTCCGGCCACACCCCATGCCACACCCCCGGCCACACCCCCGGCCACACCCCCGACCACACCCCCGGCCACACCCCCGACCACACCCCCGGCCACAACCCCGACCACACCCCCGACCACACCCCCGACCACACCCCCGACCACACCCCCGGCCACACCCCCGGCCACACCCTCGACCACACCCCCGGCCACAACCCCGACTACACCCCCGGCCACACCCCCGACCACACCCCCGGCCACACCCCCGGCCACACCCCCGGCCACACCCCCGGCCACACCCCCGGCCACACCCCCGGCCACACCCCCGACCACACCCCCGACCACACCCCCGGCCACCCCCCCGGCCACCCCCCGGCCACACCCCCGATCACACCCCCGGACACACCCCCGGCCACATCCCCGGCCACACCCCCGGCCACATCCCCGGCCACACCCCCGGCCACACCCCCGGCCACACCCCCGGCCACACCCCCGGCCACACCCCCGACCACACCCCCGGCCACCCCCCCGGACACACCCCCGGCCACATCCCCGACCACACCCCCGGCCACACCCCCGGCCACACCCTCGACCACACCCCCGGCCACAACCCCGACCACACCCCCGGCCACACCCCCGACCACACCCCCGGCCACACCCCCGGCCACACCCCCGGCCACACCCCCGGCCACACCCCCGGCCACACCCCCGACCACACCCCCGACCACACCCCCGGCCACCCCCCCGGCCACCCCCCGGCCACACCCCCGATCACACCCCCGGACACACCCCCGGCCACATCCCCGGCCACACCCCCGGCCACATCCCCGGCCACACCCCCGGCCACACCCCCGGCCACACCCCCGGCCACACCCCCGACCACACCCCCGGCCACCCCCCCGGACACATCCCCGGCCACACCCCCGGACACACCCCCGGCCACACCCCCGGCCACACCCCCGGCCACACCCCCGGCCACACCCCCGGCCACACCCCCGGCCACACCCCAGGCCACGCCCCCGGCCACACCCCCGACCACACCCCCGACCACAACCCCGGCCACACCCCCGGACACACCCCAGGCCACGCCCCCGGCCACACCCCCGACCACACCCCCGGCCACACCCCCGGACACACCCCCGGACACACCCCCAACCACACCCTCGGCCACACCCCCGGACACACCCCAGGCCACACCCCCGGCCACACCCCCGATCACACCCCCGGACACACCCCCGGCCACACCCCCGGCCACACCCCCGGACACACCCCCGGCCACACCCCCGGCCACACCCCCGATCACACCCCCGGACACACCCCCGGCCACCCCCCAGGCAACCCCCCCGGCCACACCCCCGATCACACCCCCGGACACACCCCCGACCACACCCCCAACCACACCCTCGGCCACACCCCCGGCCACCCCCCAGGCCACCCCCCCGGCCACCCCCCGGCCACTCCCCCGGCCACACCCCCAGCCACACCCCCGGCCACACTCCCGGCCACACCCCCGACCACACCCCAGGCCACACCCCTGGCCACACCCCTGGCCACACCCCCGGCCACACCCCCGGACACACCCCCAGCCACAACCCCGGCCACACCCCCAGCCACACCCCCGGCCACACTCCCGGCCACACCCCCGACCACATCCCAGGCCACACCCCTGGCCACACCCCTGGCCACACCCCACAGCCACACCCCACAGCCACACCCCACAGCCACACCACGCCCGCTGCTACACCATACACCCCCCGTCACACCGCCCCCCGTCACACCGCCCCAGGCCTCACCGTTCCACTCCCACCATGGACTTTCTCGACGAAAAAGGACAAGCCCCCAAAATGGTGGAGAGGGCAGACAGCCGGGAATGACACGCGTCTGCCCTGTTTTGCCCCCCCCCCGCGCCCCCCCCCCCCCCCTGGCCTACGTGCGCCAGGCAGCGTATAGTCTATGGCTACAGGGTGAGCCTCCACCCTCGGGGCCTCCCTACACCCACTGAGCACACCGTAGTGGGTCGAGGACCACCTTCCTGGGGTCTAGGATCTATCTTGAGGTTATCGTGAGATGATTTCGGGGTTTAGCGTCCCCGCGGCCCGGTCCTCGACCTGGCCTCCTTTTTGTTACACAACCACAGGAAGCATCCCGTAACAGCTGTCTAATTCCCAGGTACCTATATACTGCTAGATGAACAGGTGTGTCAGGGTGAAAGAAACTCTGTCCATTTGTTTTCGCTTCCACCGGGGATCGAACCCGGAGCCTCAGGACTACGAATCCGAAGCGCTGTCCACTCAGCTATAAGCCCCCCCCCCCCCTTAAGGATGGTTCGTCTACACCCTTAAGTGTCCATAATGGATGATAATGTTGGATGATACGTTAAGAGTTCTTCGCCAATTAATTAAAAGCGAAAATAATATATTTTTTTAAGTAATTATATGTTATTTGTCCAATTAACATCACAATCTTCAATCTCATGTCGGCTGGATTAAAAGCAGAATGATCCTGTTACTGGCAGTTACTCAACCACTGTTACAAAGTGGCGGACGCATTAGAGGCAAGACAAAGCGCAAATGTTGAATTCACAGAATTTACACTTTGATGAGTGTGACCATCATACTTTACACTTTGATGAGTGTGACCATCATACTTTACACTTTGATGAGTGTGACCATCATACTTTACACTTTGATGAGTGTGACCATCATACTTTACACTTTGATGAGTGTGACCATCATACTTTACACTTTGATGAGTGTGACCATTAAATGGGAGAGTATAAAATGAGATCAACAGGAATAGCCAGTAAAGTAGGGCGATGGATCTTCACTTTCCAAACAGAATACAAAGAGTCAATAGTCAATAAAACACAATTAAGTCCAAAAGTACAGTAAAAGGCACTGTACCCCCGGGGGGCCGTCCTTGCTCTACACAATGTTCACGTCGGGATACACTACACACAAACACACAAGTCACAGCTTCGTGTCAACAAACAAAACACAAATCAACACGAAAATACTTGTGTAGAAAACGCTGGAAAACTGTATTGCAGGTGTCAATAAAGCCACCGACTGGGCCACAGAAAGTTGACGTTTAGCAGTGATGAAGTCCGGGTCCAGGTAAATTCCAAGCAATTTAGGTATGGTAAAACATTAAGAAAGTCCAGGAAACATCGAGCACAAGACGCGAGTAGATCTGCTCATAGAAGGAAAGCAACATGTGAAAGATGTGGGAATAGTGATGTCTGACGACCTGACATTAAGTGAACATAATAACCGAGCAAATATAGCGGCGGCGGCCAGGATAATGATAGGATGGAGTATGAGAACCTTCACATCCAGGGACCCCCGTCACAATGCTCATACTGTTTAAATCACCGGTGGTGTCTTGAGTACTGCTCGATACTCTGCCAAGTTCAAGTACGTTTATTGAGACAATGAATACATCTCAAAGGTATTTATTATCTTCTCAAAGGCATAGAGACGTCTAGGCTAGTTCTACCCTCCCCTACTTCAAATCCCTCAGGGGGCGCACACATCCCCTTGAGTACAAATCCACAAATCAAAGTACAAGAATCACATTTTACTTTGCAGATTAAAATAATAAACACAACATTTGAGTGTTACATTCTTGAGGTAAAATTCTTGTAGCTCCTAAGTATACTGTCTATCATACCATTATCACACATCCAAACAACTTGATGTGGTACACTACTTATTTCCTTATTTCTATAGTTATCAATAAGTTGACACTCTAATACATAATGTTCTAAGGTGTGGGCGTGCGGCATACTACATAATTTACACTCCTTATCTTTTTCACTGACATCAACACCGTGTTGCCAGATATATTTGTATCCTAATCTTAATCTCATGTAAACTGAGTCCTTCCAAGTAGACTTTACTCTGCCGTAAGTGAAGGTGGAATTTGTGTTTATTATTGCATAATTCTTAAGTGTGTTAATATTGCCCACCATTACCATTCTCTTAACTTTTCTTCACCCTCTTGGATCATCTTGAATCTTGTCTTTATTTGTTTCAAAGTTTTCTGACATGCAACATCGACAAGAGTTTTTTTTCTGAGGCTCTCTTGGCTATGTCATCAACTACCTCATTCAACAGTATTCCCACATGTGAAGGGATCCACATGAATCTTTCTTTATACCCATTTTGTTCTAATGTCTTAACATTCTCTCTACACTCTATCACAATGTTCTGGTAAACTGGGCGTATGCCATTTAAAGACTCTAACGCTCCTCTACTGTCAATAAAGAAGCAAGCATTTTTACCACATTTGACTACTTCCTGTAATCCTGCTAATACACCTTGGAGTTCAGCCTGCGTTGAAGAGACAGTGTCAGTTAAGCGGCGTCCAATAACAGTATCTACAGTGCCGATGTCAGTGTACTCCCTGATCAAGACTCCACATCCTGCCTTCCCATCCCTAGCTACTGACCCATCACAATACACATGTACAGTGTTTTCTGTAGGTAACTTTCTAATTATACAATCATATGTTGCCCTCAGCTCTCCTATCTCATACATACTTTTTTCTTTTGCAAGGGAATAGTTACTACATCTACGTTACAATCCTCCCATAGTGGTGTGAACTGTCTCTTGGGCACAGCAATACACTCTGTAATAACATCATACTTTATAACATTAGAACATAAGGTACTCATATATGCTCTCTTATTTATCATACATTGTTCATTACTTCCATGCTTTTGAACTGAGAGCATTAATTTATAAGCTCCCTCGCCTCTCTTTAATCTAATGGCCGAGGCTACACTGCCTCTGAAAATTTATCTCTGAAATTCTATCCCCAATACTCTTCAGATTCGACTCCATCCTCATTATCTCAATCACAGCATTTCTTGGGCATCCTAAGATTATTCTCATGGCTTCATTTTGTACCTTCTCCAACTTGCCCATCCTACCTTTACCAAAACAAGATATGACAGGTGCAGCATAATCAATAAGAGATCTTACAGTACTCAAGTATATCATTCGTAGCACAGGGACTCCCACACCCTTTCCACAGCATGCCAAGGCCTTCAGAGGTTGTAATCTCAAGTCTGTTCATCTCAGCTTCCAAACGTCCAACCACTTGGACTGGACGGAAGAGCGACGGTCTCGCGTTATCAAATCAAAATCAAAATCAAATCAAATGTTTATTCAGGTAAAGTACATACATACAAGGTGAGATACAAACATTGATGGATTTATAGATAGAGCTAGTACATACAATGCCTAAAGCCACTATTACGCAAAGCGTTTCGGGCATGCAGGTCGGCGTTCAATCCCCGACCATCCAAGTGGTTGGCCAGCATCCCCCCCCCCACGTCCCATCCCCAAATCCTTATCCTGACCCCTTCCCAGTGCTATATAGTCGTAATGGATTGGCGCATTTCCCTGATATTTCCCTTCCCTTCAGCTTCCAAACTCTCCTTGAGGTTACCTTGAGGTGCTTCCCAGGCTCAGCGTCCCCGCGGCCCGGTCGTCGACCAGGCCTCCTGGTTGCTGGACTGATCAACCAGGCTGTTGGACGCGGCTGCTCGCAGCCTGACGTATGAGTCACAGCCTGGTTGATCAGGTATCCTTTGGAGGTGTTTATCCAGTTCTCTCTTGAACACTATGAGGGGTTAGCCAGTTATGTCCCTTATGTGTAGTGGAAGCGTGTTGAACAGTCTCGGGCCTCTGATGTTGATAGTTCTCTCTTGAACACTGTGAGGGGTCGGCCAGTTATGCCCCTTATGTGTAGTGGAAGCGTGTTGAACAGTCTCGGGCCTCTGATGTTGATAGTTCTCTCTCAGAGTACCTGTTGCACCTCTGCTCTTCAACGGGGGTATTCTGCACATCCTGCCATGCCTCCTGGTCTCATGTGGTGTTATTTCTGTGTGCAGGTTTGGGACCAGCCCCTCTACTATTTTCCACGTGTAAATTATTATGTATCTCTCCCGCCTGCGCTCCAGAGAATACAGATTTAGGCTCTTTAGTCGGTCCCAATAGTTTAGATGTTTTACTGAGTGGATTCTGGCAGTAAAGGATCTCTGCACGCTCTCCAGGTCAGCAATTTCTCCAGCTTTGAAAGGGGCTGTCATTGTGCAGCAGTACTCCACTCTAGAGAGCACAAGCGTTTTGAAAAGTATCATCATCGGTATAGCATCTCTAGTGTGAAAGGTTCTTCTTATTCAACCTGTCATTTTCAACCTCGGAAAGACGAGGAATATATCACATAATATATATACATGGACGGTAGTGTAGTCCCAGGCTCTAAATTTACACAGTAAATAACAACATTGAACGATACGGAAGGAAATGCAGGGCCAGGGAGAAGTAGAGGTGCCATAGACACCATCAGAGAACACTGAATGAACATCAGAGGTCCGCGGTTGTTCAACAGCAAACAGAAGTAATATTGCCGGAGTGAAAATTACCATGTTCAAGGCAAAATTAGACATGCCCAGGCAAGAAGGTGTGAACCAAGCAGGTTGTAGCGGACTTGTGGGCCGGCAAGATGCTCTAACCTGTTGGACCAAGTTAACACAAGTCCAGCCTGGCCTCGGGCTGGGCTTGGGGGAGTAGAAGAACTCCCAGAATCAATTCCAGGTACACTCCAAGTAGCCCCATTTTATCATCAGGAATTATTCATCAGAGTATAAACATCAGAGGTCCGCGGCTGTTCAACGTCCTCCCACCGACTATAAGAAATATTGTCGGAACAACCGTGGACATCTTCAAGAGGAAACTGGACGGTTTTCTAAGAGAAGTTCCGGATCAGCCGGGCTGTGGTGGGTACGTGGCCCTGCGGGCCGCTCCAAGCAACAGCCTGGTGGACCAAACTCTCACAAGTCGAGCCTGGCCTCGGGCCGGGCTTGGGGAGTAGAACAACTCCCAGAACCCCATCAACCAGGTATCAACCAGGTACCAGGTACTAAGTCGCACGAAATTAACACGTACCTTAAGAGTATAATTTTAGGACAGGGTGTGAAAATTTGACTGTTTTTGGAATGGCCTAAACAAATATTTGGTGTTAAGGGGCCGAGTTAACTTTACGGAACAACACATTAAAAATATTTATTTAGGATAAAAACCCACACTTCTGTATTTGTGAAATTTATGTAAAGAATTTACACCAAGTCTTTCGCACTCTCTTGAGTGCTTCGTCAAGGTCTGAGTGTGTGATTAGAACCTCAAAGTCTATTGAGGCTGTTATTCTTGAGGTTATCTTGAGATGATTTCGGGGCTATAGTGTCCCCGCGGCCCGGTCCTCGACCAGGCCTCCACCCCCAGGAAGCAGCCCGCGACAGCTGACTAACTCTCAGTTACCTATTTACTGCTAGGTAACAGGGGCATCAGGGTGAAAAAAACTCTGCCCATTGTTTCTCTTCGGCGCCCGGGATCGAACCCGGGACCACAGGATTACGCGTCCAGTGTTCTATCCGCTCAGCCGCCGGCTCCCTGTTATCAGTTGTTTGTTAGATTTAGCAACTCGGGCCTAATATTTGCACGTAGCGCGGGCTGTGGTGACCCCGTATAGGAGGCTGTCCTGACCCCGTATAGGATGCTGTCCTGACCCCGTATAGGATGCTGTCCTGACCCCGTATAGGATGCTGTCCTGACCCCGTATAGGATGCTGTCCTGACCCCGTATAGGATGCTGTCCTGACCCCGTATAGGATGCTGTCCTGATTCTGTTGAAGGAAAATGATCGAGTAAATTAGAATTAGATCTCAGTAAATGGATGAGTGAAAGGAGTCCCATTAGCCGCGTTCCTTGGGGTAAGGGGAGGGGGTTACGAGGGCTGGCAGCCATTGTTTGAACACATCCATTAATAACAACTCCAGTTCCCAGACTTATCAGGATTACAGAAAGGACACGTGACCGTAATCCCGTAGGGGACATTACGGCAGGTACAGTGCCAGCCAGGAATAGTGGTGACCTGGTCCGGAGGTCAAGAAGGGTAAAAGGATTAGACCCGGAATAACAGCCTTACCACTTGTGGGCTATTCATGCCCGTGCAACCTCTTGGGTGGCTTAACCTTCATCAATCAATCGATAGCAGCCTCATTAGACGTTGAGATGTAAGTCTGGTCCTCACCACACACTCAGACCTTGACAAAGCACTCAGGTAAGTGCGAAAGACTTGATGTAAATTCTTTACACAAATACACAAGTGTGAGTTTTTAATCCTATGTTATAATGTCTGTCAGAAGACATGAAATGAATTTATAAGAAATAACCATTTCTTATAAAAATATAAACAGTAATAAAAAGTATTTTAAATAAGTTTTTTTCAGTCCTTTCAGATTTACAAATTTTACTGCCGAGTCATTTCTAATGAATCATTACTCTGGTGTTTCGATTTTATTTTACCCAAAAAAGTATATCTTTTTAACCAATAATAAAGAAAATGTCATTGTAAAGCCTTGTGTATTGTGTAAACATTTTCTCAACATGAGGTGAAAACTAACAAACTGCAGTGGAAAATAAAATTGTCAGAAGTTAGTGTTTTTTAGATTGAAATTTTTCCTGCCAAATCTTCAACAATATAATTTTGAAATGTATTTAACTTTGCAAATACTTTCCAATGACTTGCATTTAGTTCATCTAATTGTTTTATGTTTCACATCAAAACAAACAAAATTACAAAAGATATAAAAGTTGGAAGGTCACCACTATTGCAAGATTTTCTTGCAACTAAAAAAATTCAACAGAATACTTAGAATGGACAGATTTCTACAGGAAACATACAAATGCTGTACAGGAACTTTCCTGTAAAGCAAATGATGTAATAATTTAGGCTACGAAGCGGTCAAATATATATATTTTTTAATTTCGAAAAAGTGACTCGATGCAGGAGGCTTTAATGATCTCAAGTACAGGATGTGTGTGTGTGTGTGTGTGTGTGTGTGTGTGTGTGTGTGTGTGTGTGTGTGTGTGTCTGTGTGTGTGTGTGTGTGTGTGTGTGTGTACTCACCTAGTTCTCACCTAATTGTGTTTGCGGGGGTTGAGCTCTGGCTCTTTGGTCCCGCCTCTCAACCGTCAATCAACAGGTGTACAGATTCCTGAGCCTATCGGGCTCTATCATATCTACACTTGAAACTGTGTATGGAGTCAGCCTCCACCACATCACTTCCACACACACTTGTGTGTGTGTGTGTGTGTGTGTGTGTGTGTGTGTGTGTGTGTGTGTGTGTGTGTGTCCACAAGGGAGCAGGTTTGTGATGTTTGACCTCTGTAAAGTGTCCCCTCACGCCTTCCAAGGCCGCTCCTCCTGACCTGAAAGACGCCATTGTATGTGCGCGCGCCCGCCAGACGTACACGTGTTCTCACGCACCCCCTACACACACACACACACACACACACACACACACACACACACACACACACACACACGCATGCAGGGCTCTGTACACGGTCTTATCTTGTTTGATATATGTAAATGATCTCCCGAGGACATAAGATTCATTTCTCTCAATGTTTGCTGACGACACCAAAATTATGAGAAGGATTAAGACAGAGGAGGACAGCTTGAGGCTTCAAGAAGACCTGGACAAGCTGAAGGAATGGTCGAACAAATGGTTGTTTGAGTTTAACCCAAGCAAATGTAATGTAATGAAGATGGGCGTCATCTGGGAGATGAAATTCTTCAAGAGTCAGAGAGAGAAAAAGACTTGGGGGGTTGACATCACGCCAGACCTGTCCCCTGCAGCCCATATCAAGAGGATAACATCAGCGGCATATGCCAAGCTGGCCAACATAAGAACGGCATTCAGAAACTTGTGTAAAGAATCATTCAGAACTTTGTATACCACATATGTCAGGCCAATCCTGGAGTATGTGGCTCCAGCATGGAGTCCATATCTAGTCAAGGATAAGACCAAACTGGAAAAGGTTCAAAGGTTTGCCACCAGACTAGTACCCGAGCTTAGAGGTATGAGCTACGAGGAGAGACTACGGGAATTAAACCTCACTTCGCTGGAAGACAGAAGAGTTAGGAGGGACATGATCACCACATTCAAGATTCTCAAGGGAATTGATAGGGTAGATAGAGACAGGCTATTTAACACAAGGGGCACACTCACAAGGGGACACAGGTGGAAACTGAGTGCCCAAATGCGCCACAGAGATATTAGAAAGAACTTTTTTAGTGTCAGAGTGGTTGACAAATGGAATGCATTAGGAAGCGATGTGGTGGAGGCTGACTCCATACACAGTTTCAAGTGTAGATATGATAGAGCCCAATAGGCTCAGGAACCTGTACACCTGTTGATTGACAGTTGAGAGGCGGGACCAAAGAGCCAGAGCTCAACCCCCGCAAGCACAACTAGGTGAGTACACACACACACACACACACACGCACACACACACACACACACACACACACACACACGCACACACACACACACACACACACACAGGACGTCGGGTTCAACCATTAAGATAAAACAAAGACGTTTCAATAAGACACAGACCACAACACAAAATATATCTGAACGAGACTCAATAATCAGCGACGATTATTGTGATGATTTTAATACAAACAGAAATAAAATAGTTTACTTTTTGTATAAGAAATGTGTCCCGCCAAGTGTCATGGGGGGGGGGTGGGGGGGTTACAACTTGGTCAGCCGAGAGTGTTGTTGTATGGTAAGTGTTCTGCCACAGAGAGTGTTGTTGTATGGTAAGTGTTCTGCCACAGACAGTTTGGTGGAGATTTGATCAAAGGAAACATAGTGTGTTTTGTGAGTGTGTTTGGCGTCGCGGTGCTCATCTGTATGTGTCGGACCAACCGTGGACATCTTCAAGAGAAAACTGGACTGTTTTCTAAGAGAAGTGCCGGACCAACCGGGCTGTGGTGGGTATGTGGGCCTGCGGACCGCTCCAAGCAACAGCCTGGTGGACCAAACTCTCACAAGTCAAGCCTGGCCTCGGGCCGGGCTTGGGGAGTAGAAGAGCTCCCAGAACCCCATCAAGCAGATATCAAGCAGGGTATATTGGCTTGTTCCGTGTGTGTAATTACCAAAGTGTAGTTACAGGATTAGAGCTACGCTTGTGGTGTCCCGTCTTCCCAACACTCTTTGTCATATAACGCTTTGAAACTACTGATGGTCTTGGCCTGTGTGTGTGTGTGCTTAGTTGTGCTTGCAGGGGTTGAACTTTGGCTCTTTGGTCTCTGTCTCTGACCAATTTACTTTGGTCTGTGTGTGAGTGTGTCTGCGTTTGTGTGTGTGAGTGTGTGTATGTATGTGTGTTTTGATGCGGGCATGTGTGTGGGGGGGCCTCCTTCCTCAGCTGTACTGCCGCACACATGTTCCGGGCATGCATATATATATATGAGACCTCTGTGCTCAGCTGTACAAGGCACACATGTTACGGGAGGCAGGTGTGTGTGTGGAGGGAGGCGTCCTTACTCACGTGATCTGCCACACTTGGTAAACATTGTATCATGTACGACCCGGGAGATATCAGGAGTACTGACTCAACAGTGTGTACGGGGGCGGGCTGAGCTCTTGTACAGCAGCCCTTCGCCTCCCGCCCACCAGCCTTGTGGTACCTGTCTCCTCACAACTGAACTATTCCCACGGCAGAAATTCTTTGTCGGCTCTAACCCTGAACTTGTGAAGGAAGGTGGCATTCCAGTCCACTTGTTGATGACCTCCCGTACAGGGTACAAGTACTTCCTTACATTCCTTCCACTGCTTTCCTAGCTTCTACCTGTGTCTTCTTGTGAGGGAGCCGGTCGGCCGAGCGGACAGCACGCTGGACTTGTCATCCTGTGGTCCTGGGTTCGATCCCAGGCGCCGGCGAGAAACAATGGGCAGAGTTTCTTTCACCCTATGCCCCTGTCTTCCTGGGGGTGGAGGCCTGGTCGAGCACCCGGCCGCAGGGACACTAAAAGGCCCCGAAATTAGCTCAAGATAACTTCTTGTCCTGCTTTTCTCTCTGAAGAGGCTGTCCTTGTCCCCGCCTTATCTATTCCTCTCAATATTTTATATGTCGTGATCACGTCTTCTCCATTTCTTCTATACATTTGGGTTGTGAGATTTAGTGCCATTAGCGTGCCCTCATAGCTTAACCCTCTTAGCTCTAGCACCAATCTTGTTGCTAACCTCTGTACTGTCTTCAGTTTTGGTTTTATGCTTCTCAAGGTGCGGATTCCTTGCCGGTGCTGCGTGTTTCAGTATTGGTCTGACATATGTTGTGTGTGTACTCACCTAGTTGTACTCACCTAGTTGTGCTTGCGGGGGTTGCACTCTGGCCTTTTGGACCCGCCTCTCAACTGTCAATCTACTGGTGTACAGATTCCTGAGCCTACTGGGCTCTATCATATCTACACTTGAAACTGTGTATGGAGTCAGCCTCCACCACATCACTGTGTGATGTGTACCTTAGATCACACACACACACACACACACACACACACACACACACACACACACACACACACACACACACACACACACACACACACACACACACATCACTGTGTGTATTCACGTAGTTGTGTGTGTGTACTCACATGCAGTACACACACACGCATGCAGGATCGAGCTCTAGCTCTTGGACTCCGCTTAGGTCCAAGAGTGTGTGTGTGTATTATATGTATAGTTTGGTTGTGTGGTATTGTAGACGGTGTATAGTGTAATACCAATCTATAGTGACCAACAGAGTCACTCACACACCAAGTGCCTCATACCAGGAAATCCTGATCACCAAGTAACGCAGTATTTGACCAGGCCTATCTTGAGATCTTCTTAAGCTTATCTCAAGATAGGCCTGGAGAGTGTAGCAGCCTGCCTGACTCCCAGTGCTCATGTATGGGGGGGGGGGGGAAATGGTCGACTGTAACTGGTGTGATCGAGAACTATCGGGGGAGAGAGATAATCTTTTGACAATCGCGGCGTTGATCTGTGGTGCAGCCGTAGTACGACAGACTGGCGTCGGGCGGGGGTATAAGACCTTGTTACCAGGGGCGTAGCTCTGCCCGGCCCGCGTCACCGCCTCCTGCGGCTGCCAGAGGCTTCATCCACTCCATTCATTTATGCTTTTCATTTCTGTATTTTTCGTTGAAAGTCGGTTTAATATTATTTCATGTGTACATATTAGAGATGCGCGTTGATTAATAAAACATTCGGGGTTTTGTATGACGGGAAGTTAGGAATTAGGGTCGGGTCATTGACTATCCTGGCCTCCGCCATCCCCCGGGCAGGATAGTGTATATATTCAGCGGGTCGGGCTGATACCGAGCAGTTAGCCCGGGAGCCTAAGCGGTGCTGGTGTACTTGGCTGGTCTCTCAGTCATCACTGGCCGTTCACCCGCTCCTGCCACCACCACCACCACCACCACGTGGGCGAGAACACTCACCCAAGGCACTATAGGCTCTCGAAACTTCAGTTGCAGTTCAAGATTATAAGCAACTCCTCCTCACCACAGCCATCAACATGGGCAAGTACACACGTCAACAATGGCTCACCCTCATCGTCTTTGCCATCGCCGACTTCTGCAGCGCCGTCTGCGTCTCTCTACAGGCGCCTTTCTACCCGATGATGGCGGAGTCGAAGGGCGCGACGCCCACTCAGTATGGCTTCGTCTTCGGCATCTTCGAGCTGACAGTCTTCATCGTCAGTCCCATCTACGGTAATTACCTCAACAGGATCGGGCCCAAGTTCATGTTCAACGCCGGCATCTTCACCACGGCTTCAACGTGCATTATGTTCGGATTTCTAGATCGAATCAACAACACGACTGCCTTCATTGGGCTGTCGTTCGCCATCAGAATCGTGGAGGCCATGGGGAATTCTGGCTTCCTAACAGCGTCGTTCAGCATCATCGCTAAGGAGTTCCCGGACAACGTGGGTGCCACCTTCGCCTCCCTGGAGACCTGCTTCGGCCTGGGCATGATCGTGGGGCCAACTCTGGGTGGCGCGCTCTTCGAACTCGGGGGCTACACCTTGCCCTTCGTCACCCTCGGCATTATGCTGCTCGGGGCTGCTTCTCTGACCTACTGCATCCTGCCGTCCTACAGTTCCGAGTTCAAGGGTGATGCGCCCTCGGAAGGCAACATGCTGTCGTTGGTGAAGATCCCTGCCATCGGCCTCGCTGCCTACGCCATCATTGCTTCTTCCGTCAGTATTGGCTTCCTGCAGGCGACACTAGAGCCTCACCTCCGCCCTCTGGAGCTCTCGCCATTCCAGATGGGTCTGATGTTCGTGCTCAACGGCGCCACCTACGGCCTCTTCGCGCCCCTGTGGGGATGGCTGTGTGACAAGTGCATCAACCCCAGGATCGTGGTCATCTTCGGGGCGTTTGTGGTGACCACTTCCTTCATTCTGATAGGACCGGCGCCCTTCCTGCCCATCCCCACCACGCTGCCAATCTGCATCATCGCGCTCGTCCTCCATGGCACCGGGTTTGGCGCCGAACTCGTCGCCACCTTCACCAGTGCCCACCGAGATGCTGTCGCCAACGGCTTCCCCGACGACATTCAGACCTATGGCCTCGTCTCGGGGCTGTGGACCTCCACCTTCGCCCTCGGGGCCTTCATCGGGCCATCAGCAGCTGGGGCATTGTTCGACTGGATTGGCTTCTCTTGGGCGACGGTATTCGTGGTGGCGCTGCACCTGATCGTCGCGCTGTCGTTCGGCATCCACATGTGCTGCACCAAGAAGAAGGTGAGCAGCGGCCTTTACACCAAGATCCACGAGAGCTTGGCCCAGAACGACCCGGAGAAGGCGTCGCTCCTCGGGGGTAAGAAGAACTCCATCATCTCCATCACAGACTCGTCTTACTTCAGTGGGGTCTCAGACTCATCAGAAGAATACTACGTATATTGACCTTAGACCTTCTTGGAAGTGAGTAATGTGCTAGTCTACGCGAGCGTCAGGTATCCGGCGGAGGCGTCTGGAAGGTAGACTTAAGGTTTACCCGACGGACGACCTCTCCATTCCCACCGGGGCGAAGATTCTCTCTCTCTCTCTCTCTGCAGCAGCCGACAACTTGAGAGAAATGACGTCAGATGACATCAACGCCCACCCTAAGCTGACCAGCGCGTCCATACCCCACCCAGCAGGGGTCCCAGCAGTCCCAGGAGTCCTAGGGGGTCCCAGGAGGTCCCAGGTGTTCGCCTTACCTTACGAGTAGTCCAGGAGAAGCAGGCGACGGAGAGTTGGTTCCTGGGGTCGTTCAGCATTAATGTTCCTTAGGCGTAACGTAATGTTGGTTTACCCAAGTCACCCATGCAGGTCTCTTAATAGTATTGTTAATTAGTCCTAATGGTGCTCATTCTAACTGCTCAATTTTGTACTTTAAGTTTATGGCCTCAGGGCTGCCATGACAACGGAGGTTGTTGATGTGACAAGTCAAACTGTGTGAGAATGTTGTATGTAACTTATGAAAATAAAACTGCAGTTTATAGAATACTTTATTTTATTATGCCCCTATCTCTCTACATGTTTGATTTTGGCATAAATGTGTGTGTGTGTGTGTGTGTGTGTGTGTGTGTGTGTGTGTGTGTGTGTGTGTGTGTGTGTGTGTGTGCGCGTGCGCGTGTGCACACTCAATGAAATATCTAATATCTTTACAAATAAATAAAGATTTGTAAACAAAAATATAAGAAATGCATTTAATAACTAAATCTAAAATAAAGATTATAAATTAAAGAAAAAAAATACTGATGACATCTGATCATAAAAGAACTAACATTATGGGCGACAATGTCCAGTTAATGGTGGGAATACCACCCTAAATTCAACTTGAAGCTTTGAAGTGGTATAAAGCTCTTATAAAGCTCTTATAAAGCTCTTATAGAGCTTTTACTCTATAGAACTCTCAAAGAGTTCTTCATGAACTCTCTACTTATGTTAGTGTTCAACACCAATACATCCTTTGGCTAAATAATACGACATATTAACACACAACACGAACTGTGTTGAACAAAAGTGTGAACATCGCACACACACTGGCCTCAGGCATGGCTAAGGGTGGGGGAGGGGGTGAGTATGATAACTAATTCAATCGAGAGAGAGAGAAAGGGGTGAGGAGGGACCAAAGAGCCGAAGCTCAACCCTCCAGCAAGCACAAGATAATTAGGTGGGAAATGCAATCGCCTCTGTAAGTCTTCCGACTCCAGTCATCTCCATTGATCTGCTTCAAGTACTGTAGCAGACTGGTACTGTACCAGACAAGTACTGTAGCAGACCAGTACTGTAGCAGACCAGTACTGTTACAAGTACTGTAGCAACAATTTGCTACACACGAACGCACGCGGGTTCAACGTGACCAACGGCCGAGGACGCTCGGACGGGACATCATACTGACAAGTATGATGTTCTGTGATGATCAAGTATGATCATACAGTTCTGTTATCCTGTACGCTAAAAAGAACAGCAAGCTACTGGAGACGTTGGCTGGCTACCTGCAGATACACGCGGCGTAGGCCAGAGCTGAGGTGCGTGTCCACGCGTAGCATGAATTGTTATGTATAAAAGTATGTCGGAAGTTTGGGCGATAGATCAAATAATGAGTGTTAGAGAGTGGTAGACATAACGGAGAGAGCGTAGAAGTTAAAGAGAAGTGAAGATGGAATGAGGACTTAGAGAAAAGAGAGAGAAGTGGATGGAAGAAAACGGAGATAAAAGAGAAGAGGACGGAGAGAGACAGATATAGAAGGAAGCAGAGGGAATGACTAAGAGAGACATAAGAAAGAGGAGGCATAGAGAGAGATAGAAAGAAGACAGAGAGAGTTAACTTTATTCATTATTTACGGGCAATGATTTATTAAACATTACACAGGCCCATAATGGCATCAGGAGCTGAACTCCCCAAAATGCCTTTAAGAAAGCAAGATGCAGTCTTGATATGCCAGTTGCACACCTTAATGCCCATCGACAATGGGTCTGCGAGCGACCGCGAGAGTCTCTTCAAGTTGAGCAGCTTAATAACGTGGGTGGTGATCTGGTTTTATAACTTAGAGTTGATAACTTAGTAGAGTTGACATGCACCTCCCTATCTTGTGGGGTGGGAGGGGGGTACCTGGTTACCTGGTTGATGGGGTTCTGGGAGTTCGTCTACTCCCCAAGCCCGGCCCGAGGCCAGGCTCGACTTGTGAGAGTTTGGTCCACCAGGCTGTTGCTTGGAGCGGCCCGCAGGCCCACATACCCACCACAGCCCGGTTGGGCACTCCTTGGAGGAATAAATCTAGTTTCCTCTTGAAAATGTCCACGGTTGTTCCGGCAATATTTCTTATGCTTGCTGGGAGGACGTTGAACAACCGCGGACCTCTGATGTTTATACAGTGTTCTCTGATTGTGCCTATGGCACCTCTGCTCTTCATTGGTTCTATTCTACATTTTCTTCCATGTCGTTCACTCCAGTACGTTGTTATTTTACTGTGTAGATTTGGTACTTGGCCCTCCAGTATCTTCCAGGTGTATATTATTTGATATCTCTCTCGTCTTCTTTCTAGTGAGTACATTTGGAGGGCTTTGAGACGATCCCAATAATTTAGGTGCTTTATTGCGTCTATGTGTGCCGTATATGTTCTCTGTATTCCCTCTATTTCAGCAATCTCTCCTGCTTTGAAGGGGGAAGTGAGTACTGAGCAGTACTCAAGACGGGACAACACAAGTGCCTTGAAGAGTACAACCATTGTGATGGGATCCCTGGATTTGAAAGTTCTCGTAATCCATCCTATCATTTTTCTGGCTGTCGCAATATTTGCTTGGTTATGCTCCTTAAACGTTAGGTCGTCAGACATTATTATTCCCAAATCCTTTACATGCTGTTTTCCTACTATGGGTACATTTGATTGTGTTTTGTACTCTGTATTATGTTTAAGGTCCTCATTTTTACCGTACCTGAGTACCTGGAATTTATCACTGTTAAACATCATGTTATTTTCTGATGCCCAGTCGAAAACTTTATTAATATCAGCTTGAAGTTTTTCAATGTCCTCAGCCGAGGTAATTTTCATACTGATTTTTGTGTCATCTGCAAAGGATGATACGAAGCTGTGACTTGTATTTTTGTCTATATCTGATATGAGAATAAGGAAAAGCAGTGGTGCAAGGACTGTACCCTGAGGTACAGAGCTTTTCACTGCACTTGGACTAGATTTTATATGGTTGACAGTTACTCGCTGAGTCCTGTTTGACAGAAAACTGAGTATCCAGCGTCCTACTTTACCGGTTATTCCCATTGACTTCATTTTGTGTGCTATCACGCCATGGTCACATTTATCGAAGGCCTTTGCGAAGTCCGTGTATATCACATCAGCATTCTGTTTCTCTTCTAATGCCTCAGTGACTTTGTCGTAGTGCTCAAGTAGCTGTGAGAGGCACGATCTTCCCGCTCGAAATCCATGTTGGCCTGGGTTATGAAGGTCATTGGTCTCCATGAAATTGGTGACCTGACTCCTAATCACTCTCTCAAATACTTTTATGATGTGCGATGTTAGTGCAACTGGTCTATAATTTTTTGCCAATGCTTTGCTCCCTCCCTTGTGTAGAGGGGCTATGTCTGCTACTTTAAGTGCATCTGGTATCTCCCCCGTGTCCAAGCTCTTCCTCCACACTATACTGAGTGCCTGTGCTACCGGCACTTTGCATTTCTTTATAAATATTGAATTCCATGAGTCTGGACCTGGGGCCGAGTGCATGGGCATGTTTTCAATTTCTTTTTCAAAATTTAGTGCGCTCGTGTTTATATCAGTTATATTTACCGGGGTTTGAATATCCCGCATAAAGAAAATGTCTGGATCTTCCACCTTCATGTTGTTTATTGGAGTGCTAAACATGTCCTCATACTGCTTTTTTAGGAGTTCACTAATTTCTTTGTCATCCTCCGTGTATGAACCTTCACTTGTACGAATAGGTCCAATACTGGCAGTGGTTTTTGCTTTTGATTTCGCATATGAGAAAAAATATTTTGGATTTTTCTTTATTTCCTGAATTGCTTTCTGTTCTAACTGCCTTTCTTCAGTTTCATATGAGTGTTTCAATTTCCGCTCGATTTCTTCAATCTCCCTATTTAAATTATTCCTTCTTTGACGGGAAATTCGTGTCTGCATAAGCAGTTCCGTTATTTTTTTCCTGCGTTTATAGTGTCGTCTGCGTTCTCTTTCTACGTTAGATCTCTTTCAGTGTCATCACAGTATCATCATACCTACAGCATCATCATACCTACAGTGTCATCATACCCTCAGTGGCATTATACCCACAGTGTCATCATACCCACAGTGGCATTATACCCACAGTGTCATCATACCCACAGTGTCATCATACCCACAGTGTCATCATACCCACAGTGTCATCATACCCACAGTATCATCATACCCACAGTATCATCATACCCACAGTGTCATCACAATATCATCATACCTACAGTGCCATCACAGTATCATCATACCAACAGACTCATCACAGTATCATCATACCCACAGTCATCACAGTATCATCATACCCACAGTGTCATCACAGTCTCATCATACCCACAGTATCATCATACCCACAGTGTCATCATACCCACAGTGTCATCACAATATCATCATACCCACAGTGCCATCACAGTATCATCATACCCACAGAGTCATCACAGTATCACCATACCCACAGTGTCATCATACCCACAGTATCATCATACCCACAGAGTCATCACAGTATCATCATACCCACAGAGTCATCACAGTATCATCATACCCACAGTGTCATCATACCCACAGTATCATCATACCCACAGAGTCATCACAGTATCATCATACCCACAGTGTCATCATACCTACAGTATCATCATACCCACAGTCATCACAGTATCATCATACCACAGTGTCATCACAGTCTCATCATACCCACAGTATCATCATACCCACAGTGTCATCATACCCACAGTGTCATCATACCCACAGTGTCATCATACCCACAGTATCATCATACCCACAGTGTCATCACAATATCATCATACCCACAATGCCATCACAGTATCATCATACCCACAGTCATCACAGTTTCATCATACCCACAGTGTCATCACAGTCTCATCATACCCACAGTATCATCATACCAACAGTATCATCATACCCACAGTGTCATCATACCCACAGTATCATCATAGCCACAGTGTCATCATACCCACAGTATCATCATACCCACAGTGTCATCATACCCACAGTATCATCATAGCCACAGAATCATCATACACACAGTGTCATCATACCCACAGTATCATCATAGCCACAGTGTCATCATACCCACAGTATCATCATACCCACAGTATCATCATAGCCACAGTATCATCATAGCCACAGTGTCATCATACCCACAGTATCATCATACACAGTGTCATCATACCCACAGTATCATCATACCCACAGTGTCATCATACCCACAGTATCATCATACCCACAGTATCATCATAGCCACAGTGTCATCATACCCACAGTATCATCATACCCACAGTCATCACAGTATCATCACAGTCTCATCATACCCACAGTATCATCATACCCACAGTGTCATCATACCCACAGTGTCATCATACCCACAGTAACATCATACCCACAATGTCATCACAATATCATCATACCCACAGTGCCATCACAGTATCATCATACTCACAGAGTCATCACAGTATCATCATACCCACAGTGTCATCATACCCACAGTATCATCATACCCACAGTGTCATCATACCCACAGTATCATCATACCCACAGAGTCATCACAGTATCATCATACCCACAGTGTCATCACAGTCTCATCATACCCACAGTATCATCATACCCACAGTGTCATCATACCCACAGTATCATCATAGCCACAGTGTCATCATACCCACAGTATCATCATAGCCACAGTGTCATCATACCCACAGTATCATCATACCCACAGTGTCATCATACCCACAGTATCATCATAGCCACAGTGTCATCATACCCACAGAATCATCATACACACAGTGTCATCATACCCACAGTATCATCATAGCCACAGTGTCATCATACCCACAGTATCATCATACCCACAGTATCATCATACCCACAGTATCATCATAGCCACAGTATCATCATAGCCACAGTGTCATCATACCCACAGTATCATCATACACACTGTGTCATCATACCCACAGTATCATCATACCCACAATGTCATCATACCCACAGTATCATCATACCTACAGTATCATCATAGCCACAGTGTCATCATACCCACAGTATCATCATACCCACAGTATCATCATAGCCACAGTGTCATCATACCCACAGTATCATCATACACAGTGTCGTCATACCCACAGTATCATCATACCCACATTATCATCATAGCCACAGTGTCATCATACCCACAGTATCATCATACACACAGTGTCATCATACCCACAGTATCATCATACCCACAGTGTCATCATACCCACAGTATCATCATACCCACAGTGTCATCACAATACTTCAACCAGTGATGAGCAGAGGTGCCATAGGCACAATCAGAGAACACTGTATAAACATCAGAGGTCCACGGTTGTTCAACGTCCTCCCAGCGAGCATAAGAAATATTGCCGGAACAACCGTGGACATCTTCAAGAGAAAAGTAGATTTATTCCTCCAAGGAGTGCCGGACCAACCGGGCTGTGGTGGGTATGTGGGCCTGCGGGCCGCTCCAAGCAACAGCCTGGTGGACCAAACTCTCACAAGTCAAGCCTGGCCTCGGGCCGGGCTTGGGGAGTAGAAGAACTCCCAGAACCCCAACAAGCGGGTATCAACCAGGTGTCATCACAGTATCATCATACCCACAGTGTATGGTGTATGTAAATAGGTACTCCCAGGTACCTATTTACTGCTAGGTAAACAGGTGCATCAGGGTGAAAGAAACTGTCCAATTGTTTCCGCCTCCGCCGGGGATCGATCCCGGAACCCTAGGACTACGAATCCCGAACGCTGTCCACTCAGCCGTCAGGCCCCTCTAACATAGATACCTTGAGGTTACCTTGAGGTGATTTCGAGGTTCAGCGACTCCACGGCCCGGTCGTCGACCAGTCCTCCTGGTTGCTGGACTGATCAACCAGGCTGTTGGACGCGGCTGCTCGCAGCCTGACGTTTGAGTCACAGCCTGGTTGATCAGGTATCCTTTGGAGGTGTTTATCCAGTTCTCTCTTGAACACTGTGAGGGGTCGGCCAGTTATGCCCCTTATGTGCAGTGGAAGCGTGTTGAACAGTCTCGGGCCTCTGATGTTGATAATTCTCTCTTGAACACTGTGAGGGGTCGGCCAGTTATGCCCCTTATGTGTAGTGGAAGCGTGTTGAACAGTCTCGGGCCTCTGATGTTGATAGTTCTCTCTTGAACACTGTGAGGGGTCGGCCAGTTATGTCCCTTATGTGTAGTGGAAGCGTGTTGAACAGTCTCGGGCCTCTGATGTTGATAGTTCTCTCTTGAACACTGTGAGGGGTCGGCCAGTTATGCCCCTTATGTGTAGTGGAAGCGTGTTGAACAGTCTCGGGCCTCTGATGTTGATAGTTCTCTCTTGAACACTGTGAGGGGTCGGCCAGTTATGCCCCTTATGTGTAGTGGAAGCGTGTTGAACAGTCTCGGGCCTCTGATGTTGATAGTTCTCTCTTGAACACTGTGAGGGGTCGGCCAGTTATGCCCCTTATGTGTAGTGGAAGCGTGTTGAACAGTCTCGGGCCTCTGATGTTGATAGTTCTCTCTCAGAGTACCTGTTGCACCTCTGCTCTTCAACGGGGGTATTCTGCACATCCTGCCATGCCTTCTGGTCTCATGTGAGTAGATTTGTAGTAGATGGTAGTAGATTTTGAAATATTTACTCACTTCTTGAGCTTTTGTTATAGAGTTGTCTGTAAATTCACGTATCTTTTCACACTCCATCACGTAGTGACGGAGTGTGTGCTGATAAAGCTGTTGACACACTTTACTGATAGTCACTGAGGGAAGGGGGTATGGCAACGTATTGGACACAATATAGAAGAGTGTGTGAAGACACAGGACCACAGGAGGGCCATTAACCTGAATGATGGGGTTCTGGGAGTTCTTCTACTCCCCAACCAACATGTGAGAGCTTGGTCCAACAGGCTGTTGCTTGGAGCGGCCCACATACCCACCACAGCCCGGTTGGTCCGGCAAGTTTTTTAGTAAACAGTCTAATTTTCTCTTGAAGATGTCCACGGTTGTTCCGGCAATATTTCTTATGCTTGCTGGGAGGACGTTGAACAACCTCGGACCTCTGATGTTTATACAGTGTTCTCTGTGTCTATGGCACCTCTGCTCTTCACTGGTTCTATTCTGCATTTTCTTCCATATCGTTCACTCCAGTACGTTGTTATTTTACTGTGTAGATTTGGGACCTGACCCTCCAGTATCTTCCAGGTGTATATTATTTGGTATCTCTCTCGTCTCCTTTCTAGTGAGTACATTTGGAGAGCTTTGAGACGATCCCAATAATTTAGGTGCTTTATCGCGTCTATGCGTGCCGTATATGTTCTCTGTATTCCCTCTATTTCAGCAATCTCTCCTGCTCTGAAGGGGGAAGTGAGTACTGAGCAGTACTCAAGACGGGACAACACAAGTGACTTGAAGAGTACAACCATTGTGATGGGATCCCTGGATTTGAAAGTTCTCGCAATCCATCCTATCTGTTTTTTAATTGTACTCAGGACCGTTAGTGGTCCTAAGTACATGACAATTACAGAGTGCGAGTCCTCGCGGAGGGCGCTAGCTCCTGGGCCAGGCTTGCCTCACTACATACGCAGGGAGGGGCCCTCTGTAGGGGGCCCCTCCCTGCCCTCTGAAGGGTCATGACCTGAGTGACGGGTTACTCAGCTCCCTGCCTGCGCCTGCACGCCACAACAGGGGTAACTGCCCCCCATGGCGAGTCTCTACGTCGCCAGTCTTGCCTCCACTCCTTCCCTCACTATCCTCACCCTCCTCCTGTTGATCCTCACCCTCCTCCTGTTGATCCTCACAATCCTCCTGCTGATCCTCACCATCCTCCTGTTGATCCTCACCATCCTCCTGTTGATCCTCACCATCCTCCTGTTGATCCTCACCCTCCTCCTGCTGATCCTCACCATCCTCCTGCTGATCCTCACCATCCTCCTACTGATCCTCACCATCCTCCTGCTGATCCTCACCATCCTCCTGCTGATCCTCACAATCCTCCTGCTGATCCTCACCATCCTCCTGTTGATCCTCACCATCCTCCTGTTGATCCTCACCATCCTCCTGCTGATCCTCACCATCCTCCTGTTGATCCTCACCATCCTTCTGTTGATCCTCACCATCCTCCTGCTGATCCTCACAATCCTCCTGCTGATCCTCACCATCCTCCTGTTGATCCTCACCATCCTCCTGTTGATCCTCACCATCCTCCTGCTGATCCTCACAATCCTCCTGCTGATCCTCACCATCCTCCTGCTGATCCTCACCATCCTCCTGCTGATCCTCACCCTCCTGTTGATCCTCACCATCCTCCTGCTGATCCTCACCATCCTCCTGCTGATCCTCACCATCCTCCTGCTGATCCTCACCCTCCTCCTGTTGATCCTCACCATCCTCCTGCTGATCCTCACCCTCCTGCTGATCCTCACCCTCCTGCTGATCCTCACCCTCCTCCTGCTGATCCTCTCCCTCCTGCTGATCCTCACCCTCCTGCTGCTGATCCTCACCATCCTCCTGCTGATCCTCACCCTCCTGCTGCTGATCCTCACCATCCTCCTGCTGATCCTCACCCTCCTGCTGCTGATCCTCACCCTCCTCCTGCTGATCCTCACCATCCTCCTGCTGATCCTCTCCCTCCTGCTGATCCTCACCCTCCTGCTGCTGATCCTCACCATCCTCCTGCTGATCCTCACCATCCTCCTGCTGATCTTCACCCTCCTGCTGCTGATCCTCACCATCCCCCTGCTGATCCTCACCCTCCTCCTGCTGATCCTCACCATCCTCCTGTTCATCCTCACCATCCTCCTGTTGATCCTCACCATCCTCCTGCTGATCCTCACAATCCTCCTGCTGATCCTCACCATCCTCCTGTTGATCCTCACCATCCTCCTGTTGATCCTCACCATCCTCCTGCTGATCCTCACAATCCTCCTGCTGATCCTCACCATCCTCCTGCTGATCCTCACCATCCTCCTGCTGATCCTCACCCTCCTGCTGATCCTCACCATCCTCCTGCTGATCCTCACTATCCTCCTGCTGATCCTCACCATCCTCCTGCTGATCCTCACCATCCTCCTGCTGATCTTCACCCTGCTGATCCTCACCATCCTCCTGCTGATCTTCACCCTGCTGATCCTCACCATCCTCCTGCTGATCTTCACCCTGCTGATCCTCACCATCCTCCTGCTGATCTTCACCCTGCTGATCCTCACCATCCTCCTGATCCTCACCATCCTCCTCCTGATCCTCACCATCCTCCTGCTGATCCTCACCATCCTCCTGCTGATCCTCACCATCCTCCTGCTGATCCTCACCATCCTCCTGCTGATCCTCACCATCCTCCTGCTGATCCTCACCATCCTCCTGCTGATCCTCACCATCCTCCTGCTGATCTTCAACCTGCTGATCCTCACCATCCTCCTGCTGATCCTCACCCTCCTCCTGCTGATCCTCACCCTCATCCTGCTGATCCTCACCCTCCTGCTGATCCTCACCCTCCTCCTGCTGATCCTCACCCTCCTGCTGATCCTCACCCTCCTGCTGATCTTCACCCTCCTCCTGCTGATCCTCACCCTCCTCCTGCTGATCCTCACCCTCCTGTTGATCCTCACCCTCCTCCTGCTGATCCTCACCCTCCTGCTGCTGATCCTCACCCTCCTCCTGCTGATCCTCACCCTCCTGCTGATCCTCACCCTCCTGCTGATCCTCACCCTCCTCCTGTTGATCCTCACCATCCTCCTGCTGATCCTCACCATCCTCCTGTTGATCCTCACCCTCCTCCTGCTGATCCTCACCCTCCTGTTGATCCTCACCCTCATCCTGCTGATCCTCACCCTCCTCCTGCTGATCCTCACCCTCCTGCTGATCCTCGCCCTCCTGCTGATCCTCACCCTCCTGCTGATCCTCACCCTCCTGCTGATCCTCACCCTCCTGCTGATCTTCACCCTCCTCCTGCTGATCCTCACCCTCCTCCTGCTGATCCTCACCCTCCTCCTGTTGATCCTCACCCTGCTGATCCTCACCATCCTCCTGTTGATCCTCACCCTACTCCTGCTAATCCTCACCCTCCTCCTGCTGATCCTCACCCTCCTCCTGCTGATCCTCACCCTCCTGCTGATCCTCACCCTCCTCCTGCTGATCCTCTCCCTCCTGCTGATCCTCACCCTCCTGCTGATCCTCACCCTCCTCCTGCTGATCCTCACCCTCCTGCTGATCCTCACCCTCCTCCTGCTGATCCTCACCATCTTCCTGCTGATCCTCACCCTCCTGCTGATCTTCACCCTGCTGATTCTCACCATTCTCCTGCTGATCTTCACCCTGCTGATCCTCAGCTCTGGGAGCGTCAGTAGTAGCAAGAGAGGCGGGAGACCGGTTTGTTGGCGCCAGGGTGCTCACCCTCCCTTTCTCCTGCCTTCGTCTGCCCTGGAGACCCTGCCCACCTCCCCTGCTGTGGCCCACCTCCCCTGGTGTGGCCCACCTCCCCTGGTGTGGCCCACCTCCCCTGGTGTGGCCCACCTCCCCTGGTGTGGCCCACCTCCCCTGGTGTGGCCCACCTCCCCTGCTGTGTCCCACCTCCCCTGGTGTGGCCCACCTCCCCTGGTGTGGCCCACCTCCCCTGGTGTGGCCCACCTCCCCTGGTGTGGCCCACCTCCCCTGCTGTGTCCCACCTCCCCTGGTGTGGCCCACCTCCCCTGGTGTGGCCCACCTCCCCTGGTGTGGCCCACCTCCCCTGGTGTGGCCCACCTCCCCTGCTGTGTCCCACCTCCCCTGGTGTGGCCCACCTCCCCTGGTGTGGCCCACCTCCCCTGGTGTGGCCCACCTCCCCTGGTGTGGCCCACCTCCCCTGGTGTGGCCCACCTCCCCTGGTGTGGCCCACCTCCCCTGGTGTGGCCCACCT